>NW_027331217.1:69053-369053 GCF_022965805.1 Primulina eburnea
TCCATCCGTTTGAGGATGACAAGTAGTAGAAAACAACAATTTTGTGCCAAGTATAGCCCATAAAGTCTTCCAAAGTAACTCAAGAATACATCGCGATCAGAAACAATAGTCCTAGGCATGCCACGCAACCTAACGACTTCTCTAAAGAACAAATCCGCCATGTTTGAAGCATCGTCGGTTTTATGGCAAGTATAAAATGTGCCATCTTAGAGAATCTATCCACAACAACAAAAATAGAATCCCTCCCCCTTCTTAGTCCAAGGCAACCCCAAAATAAAGTCCATAGAAATGTCAATCCAAGTTCTTTTTAAGAATAGCACGCAAAATGTTACCCAAAGTTCTATTGACAATTTCAGTTGTCCATCCGTTGAGGATGAAAAGTAGTAGAAAACCAACAATTTTGTGCCAAGTTTAGCCCATAAGTCTTCCAAAAGTAACTCAAGAATTTAACATCGCGACAAGAAACAATAGTCCTAGGCATTCCATGCACGTAACGACTTCTCTCAAGAACAAATCCGCAATGTTTGAAGCATCATCGGTTTAATGACAAGCTATAAAATGTGCACTTAGAGAATCTATCCACAACAACAAATAGGAATCCCTCCCCTTCTTAGTCCTAGGCAACTCCAAAATAAAGCCAAGAGAAATGTCAATCCAAGTTCTTTTTAAGATGGACACGCAAAAGTTGTTCCCAAAGTTCTCTGACACTTCAGTTTGTCCATCGTTTGAGGATGACAAGTAGTAGAAAACAACAATTTTGTGCCAAGTATAGCCCATAAAGTCTTCCAAAAGTAACTCAAGAATATACATCGCGATCAGAAACAATGTCCTCGGCCATGACGCAACCTAACGACTTCTCTAAAGAACAAATCCGCCATGTTTGAAGCATCGATCGGTTTTATGGCAAGCTATAAAATGTGCCATCTTAGAGATCTATCCACAACAACAAAAATAGAATCCCTCCTCTTCTTAGTTCAAGGCACACCAAAATAAAGTCCACAGAAATGTCAATCCAAGTTCTTTTTAAGAATAGCACGCAAAAATGTTTCCAAAGTTCTATTAACAACTTCAGTTTGTCCATCCGTTTGAGGATGAGAAGTAGTAGAAAACAACAATTTTGTGCCAAGTTTAGCCCATAAATTATTCTAATAGTAACTCAAGAATTTAACATCGCGACCAGAAACAATAGTTCTAGGCATTCCATGCAACGTAACGACTTCTCTAAATAACAAATCCGCAATGTTTGAAGCATCATCGGTTTAATGACAAGCTATAAAATGTGCCATCTAAGAGAATCTATCCACAATAACAAAATAGAATCCTTCCCTTCTTAGTCCTAGGCAACTCCAAAATAAAGTCCATAGAAATGTCAATCTAAGTTCTTTTTAAGAATAGCACGCAAAAGTGTTCCCAAAGTAATATTGACCACTTCAGTTTGTCCATCCGTTTGAGGATGACAAGTAGTAGAAAACAACAATTTTGTGCCAAGTATAGCCCATAAAGTCTTCAAAAGTAACTCAAGAATATAACATCGCGATCAGAAACAATAGTCCTAGGCATGCCACGCAACCTAACGACTTCTCTAAAGAACAAATCCGCCATGTTTGAAGCATCGTCGGTTTTATGGCAAGCTATAAAAATGTGCCATCTTAGAGAATCTATCCACAACAACAAAAATAGAATCCCTCCCCTTCTTAGTCCAAGGCAACCCCAAAATAAAGTCCACAGAAATATCAATCCAAGTTCTTTTTAAGAATAGCACGCAAAAAATGTTTCCAAAGTTCTATTGACAAATTCAGTTTGTCCATCCTTTTGAGGATGAAAAGTAGTAGAAAAAAACAATTTTGTGCCAAGTTTATCCCATAAAGTCTTCAAAAGTAACTCAAGAATTTAAAATCGCGACCAGAAACAATAGTCCTAGACATTCTATGTGTAATAGCCGAGCCCGGTGTACGGTACGATTTAAGTTTCGTTTGTTATTGGGATATTTGATTAGATGTTCAGAGTATTTTTGGGCTATAGTATTGTTAGTTTTATTGTCTTGAGGTGTTAGTTGATGTTGGTTGTTCGTTTCAGAGTTTCGGATCGATTTTAGTTGCATGGGAATAGTGCTTTGCCGTGAATAGAGTGCACCCGCGCTCTTAACTGGAGTGCCCCGCGGTGTACTGTGCTGTTTTGGAGTTGGAATGCCGTGAGCACACCGCACCCGCGGTGATGTAGAGACCGCCCCTGCGGTAGAGACCGCACCCGCGCTGCTTGCGTCGCTGCACCCGCGCTGTTCGTGTTCCAGAATTTTTGAGAATGCCGTAACTTAGGCGCACCCGCGGTCCTTGTGTTGGCGCACCCGCGGTGAAGGTATGGGCGAGATATTTAGTCGATTTTGGAGTGGTTGGCCATCACTTTTCCTTTTTCTTTCCTTCTCATTTTCGCATTTTCTCTCCATTTTAGGGTTTTTCATCATTTCTTTCACTCCCTATCCTCGATTCAAGCGTTTGTTTGGAATTTCGACTTGAGTTCGACGTTCTCCTTGGTGCTAGGAAGCTTGGGTAAGCTTTTGGTGCGATTCTGTTAAGGTTGTAAATTAAGAGTTGTTTAGGTTGGTTGTTTATGTGGATTTATGGATTATTTAGCTTGTAATCTTGGATATTTAGTTGATATTGGTGTTATTTGTGGATTATTTGTTGTAGGTGGTGATCAAGAGCTAAGTTGAGGTGTTTGTTGTGGTTTGTAAGTGGAATTTCATTCCTTTTTGCTCACATGATTATATATGTATGTGTTTCAAAGAGTTTATTGTGTTATTCCCTTTCATTTGATCCATAGTATGTATTGTTATATGTATTGGAGGCATTGTATGTCTCATTATTGATTAAAGGGAATACAAAGAGATATAGAGTTCAAAGTGATTGTTAAAACCAGAGAAGAGTTTAAATGTTTTCGGATTGATAAATACATAGTCAGAGATTGCATGCAATATTAGATGATCATCGCCTATAGGCTTATATCCCTCAGAGTTATCGATTTATATCGATTTGGGATACGAGCACCCCAGAGCAGAGATACTATTGATATCAATCCCCAGAGCAAAAGAGAAATACCATCATATTTTTATGCTATTGCTATGTTATTGATATTCAGAGTTTACAGTTCAGAGTTGATGGTATTTATGATTTCAAAGATATGTTTTACAGAGTTATTGTTCATTGTTATATAAGAGTTCCACTTGCTGAGATTTATTCTCATTCCAGTTATTTTCATGTGATGCAGATCAGAGTGGTGCTCCGGGACGTTGACTGTAGATCGGGGGTCATATGCATATACCGTTGGAAGGATGATTTTGGCATGATCATAGGAATGATGTTTTGTTTTTGTTATGTCATTTAAATGATCATGTATTTATTTTGTAAAGATATTTAAAGAAATGTATTTTGAAACTCCTTCCGTATATTTTTAAAAGAGAAAATTATTTTTATTTCCGCTGCGTATTTATTTTAAAAGAGGTCAGGGTGTCACATTTAGTGGTATCAGAGCGGTGTTCTTCGGACCAATGCATATGACTTCGTCTACTTTCAACTGTCCGGGTATGTTTTCTTTGCATCTATCTATTGTTATGTATTGATTGGTGTCTTGTGAGCATTGTAGAGCATAGGATGCCTTCTAAGCGTAAGGCGTCAGAGGGAGAGGATAGTTCGTCCTCGAGAGTTGTCGATGAGTTCGGCAAGTTGCTGAAGGAGCAGGCTAAGGTTCACAGTGAGCAGATCCAGCAGTTGCTTAGACTGCAAGGAGCAGGCCAGGGCAGAGGCCAAGGTAGAGGGCAGGTTGCTCCAGCTGCAGTTGGTTCTGATGCTATCTTTTCTGCGTTTAAGAGGATGGATCCACCCGAGTTTCCAGGCAGCTCCGATCCTTAAGCTGCAGTAGAGTGGGTCAAGGCTTTGGAGGCGATTTTTGATCATCTCCACTATGAGGACAGAGATCGTATCAGTTGTGCTGTTTTCTTGCTGGTTAAAGCTGCACGTTTGTGGTGGAATGCGACCAAGGTTGGCATTGATGTTTCTACTTTGAAGTGGTCTGAGTTTACTGAGCTGTTCTACGACAAGTACTTTCCTGATGCACTGCGAGCGAGGAAGGTTACAGAGTTCTTGGAGCTTCGTCAGGGGAGCTTGAATGTGGACGAGTATATTCTCAAGTTCGAGGAGGGTTGCCTTTTTGCTCCGTACATTGCTACTAGTGATAAAGATAAAGGCGCTCACTTCATTCGAGGCCTTAGAGTGGAGATCAGGTGTGATATCAATATGTCTAAGGCTGTGACTTTCAAGGAGATTGTGTCCAAGGCGTTGCTAGCAGAGCAGGACGAGAAGGATATTGCCAGGGAGAGGCAGGCGAGGCACCAGGCTAGTGTTCAGAGAGGCCAGAGTTCAGGTCAGCGTGGCAGAGATCGATTCAAGGGGAAGGGCAAGGTGGATCAGAGTCCTAGGCCACCGTCAGTTCCAGTTGCTCCGTCTGATTTTGAGAGATCTTTGTGTCCCAAGTGTGGCAGACCTCATCGTGGAGAGTGTAGATTTGGCACTCGTTCTTGTTATCGTTGTGGCATGCCAGGCCATATTTCCAGAGATTGTCCTAAGGGAGCTAGCCAGGAGAAGGTGCAGGGTCGTATCTTTTCGATGACTAAGGAAGATGATGGCCAGGGAGGAGTTCTCGCCAGCTCAGGTACTTCGCTGGTCCTTCCTTTTATTTCGTGTCTTGATGCTGAGAGGCTATTGTGTAGAGGTTGTGATGTTTTTCTGGCATCTGTTGTGGATGTTGATAGACTGATTAAGTTGAATATTGATGATTTGATGTGGTGAGGGAGTTTGCTGATGTGCTTGAGGATGATGTTCCGGGTTTGCCGCCGGATAGAGATGTAGAGTTTGTTATTGATCTTGCTCCAGGTACGGTTCCTATTTCTAAGGCTCCGTATAGGATGGCTCCTACTGAGATGAAAGAGTTGAAGACGCAGTTGCAGGATCTTCTAGATAAGGGTTTCATTCGTCCGAGTTCTTCGCCTTGGGGAGCTCCGGTTCTGTTTGTTAAGAAGAAGGACGGGTCTTTGCGTCTGTGTATCGATTACAGAGAGCTCAACAAAGTGACGATCAAGAACAAGTATCCGTTGCCACGGATTGACGATCTATTTGACCAACTCCAGGGTGCCACTGTTTTCTCGAAGATTGATCTTCGGTCTGGTTACTATCAGTTGAAGGTTAGGGAGTCTGATATCCCTAAGACGGCTTTCCGGACCAGGTATGGTCACTATGAGTTTCTCGTGATGTCTTTTGGTTTGGCCAATGCCCCTTCTGTTTTCATGGACCTGATGAACCGTGTGTTCAAGCCGTATTTGGATAGCTTCGTCATTGTCTTTATCGACGATATCTTGATCTATTCCAAGACCAGAGAGCTTCATTCAGAGCATCTCAGAGTTGTTCTCCAGTTGCTGAGAGAGCGGAGGTTGTTTGCTAAGTTGAAGAAGTGTGAGTTTTGGTTGGATCAGATTTCTTTCCTAGGCCATGTCGTTTCGAGGGATGGCATTGCTGTTGATCCGATGAAGATAGAGGCGATTCAGAAGTGGCCTATTCCTACGACTGTTTCAGAGGTACGCATTTTCCTTGGTTTGGCGGGTTATTATCGTCGTTTCATTTCGGATTTTTCCAAGATTGCCCTGCCATTGTCCAATCTGACAAGGAAGACTGTGAAGTTCGAGTGGTCTATAGATTGCCAGAGTGCATTTCAGGAGTTGAAGGATAGATTGACGTCAGCTCATATTCTCGCATTGCCCAGTGGTTCAGAGGATTTTGTGGTCTTTACCGATGCGTCGAAGAAGGGTCTCGGTGCAGTGTTGATGCAGCGAGGTAAGGTCATTGCTTATGCTTCTCGCCAGTTGAAGGATTACGAGAAGAATTATCCGACGCATGATTTAGAGTTGGCAGCTGTGGTTTTCGCCCTGAAGATTTGGAGACACTACTTGTATGGCGAAAAGTGTGAGATTTTCACAGACCACAAGAGTTTGAAGTATCTGTTTTCTCAGAGAGAGCTCAATATGCGGCAGAGGAGGTGGTTAGAGCTGGTCAAAGATTACGATGTGACTATCAGTTATCACCCAGGGAAGGCGAATGTTGTGGCTGATGCTTTGAGTCGTAAGTCGAGTGATTCATTGAGTTCTTTGATTCAGAGACCGTTGCTGATGGATTTGCAGAGAGAGGAGATTGATCTGGTGATTCCAGGCACCATTGCTCGTCTTTCAGCGTTGGTTATTCGATCTTCTTTGACGGACAGGATTCGTAGAGAGCAGTCAACTGATGTTCAGTTGACAGAGTTGAGAGATAGAGCAGAGATTAGAGGTAATTCAGAGTTCGCCTTGAATGGTGATGGTTTGGTGTCTTTCAGAGGTCGTATTTGTGTTCCTGTTGGCGATGATATTCGTAGAGATATTCTGACAGAGGCTCATACCGCGCCGTATTCGATTCATCCAGGCAGTACGAAGATGTATCAGGATCTTCGTCGACTCTACTGGTGGCCAGGTATGAAGAAGGATGTTGTCGTGTTCATTTCTCAGTGCCTTACTTGTCAGCAGGTGAAGATTGAGCACCAGAGACCTGCTGGGACATTATTGTCATTGCCGATTCCTCAGTGGAAGTGGGAGCATATTACGATGGATTTCGTGACTGGTCTTCCCAGAGTGCAGAGAGGTTTCAATTCTATTTGGGTTATCGTTGATCGATTGACTAAGTCAGCGCACTTTCTTCCAGTCAAGACGACGTATTCGATGAACCAGTATGCCGAGGACTACATAGCAGAGATTGTTAGACTTCATGGTGTCCCTGTGTCGATCGTGTCTGATCGTGACCCCAGATTTACTTCAGAGTTTTGGAAGAGTTTGCACAGAGCTATGGGTTCGCGTTTAGCGTTCAGTACAGCCTATCATCCTCAGAGCGATGGTCAGTCAGAGAGAGTCATTCAGATTCTTGAGGATATGCTCAGAGCTTGTACTATAGACTTTCTAGGTAGCTGGGATTCTTTGTTGCCTTTGGTTGAGTTCACTTATAATAATAGCTACCAGGCGACGATTGGCATGGCACCGTATGAGGCACTTTATGGCAGGAAGTGCAGATCTCCCTTGTATTGGGACGAGGTTGGTGAGAGGAAGATGTTGGGACCAGAGTTGGTCCAGCAGACTGCCGATGTTGTTGCTGTTATCAGAGAAAGGATGAAGACTGCCCAGTCCAGGCAGAAGAGCTATGCAGATGTTCGTCGCAGGCCTTTGCAGTTCGAGGTTGGCGATCACGTGTTTCTGAAGATAGCACCTCTCAAGGGTGTGATGCGATTTGGCAAGAAGGGCAAGTTGAGTCCTAGATTTATTGGTCCATTTGAGATATTGGACAGAGTTGGCGATCGAGCCTACAGATTAGCCCTACCTCCAGATCTTGACAGAGTCCAAAATGTTTTTCACGTATTGATGCTCAGGAAGTATGTTGCAGATCCTTCCCATGTTCTTCGCCATGAGCCATTGGACTTGACGCCGAATTTGACGTATCAAGAGATTCCGATTCAGATTTTGGATCGCACAGTTAGAGTTCTGAGGAACAAAGAGATCGGCATTGTCAAAGTTCTTTGGAGGAACCATTTGATAGAGGAGGAGATAAGAGAGAAGTATCCTGAGTTGTTCGTGCCGTGACGTCAATTTCGCGGACGAAATTCCCTTAAGGGGGGGAGATTGTAATAGCCGAGCCCGGTGTACGGTACGATTTAAGTTTCGTTTGTTATTTGGGATATTTGATTAGATGTTCAGAGTTGTATTTTTGGGCTATAGTATTGTTAGTTTTATTGTCTTGAGGTGTTAGTTGATGTTGGTTGTTCGTTTCAGAGTTTCGGATCGATTTTAGTTGCATGGGAATAGTGCTTTGCCGTGAATAGAGTGCACCCGCGCTCTTAACTGGAGTGCCCCCGCGGTGTACTGTGCTGTTTTGGAGTTGGAATGCCGTGAGCACACCGCACCCGCGGTGATGTAGAGACCGCCCCTGCGGTAGAGACCGCACCCGCGCTGCTTGCGTCGCTGCACCCGCGCTGTTCGTGTTCCAGAATTTTTGAGAATGCCGTAACTTAGGCGCACCCGCGGTCCTTGTGTTGGCGCACCCGCGGTGAAGGTATGGGCGAGATATTTAGTCGATTTTGGAGTGGTTGGCCATCACTTTTCCTTTTTCTTTCCTTCTCATTTTCGCATTTTCTCTCCATTTTAGGGTTTTTCATCATTTCTTTCACTCCCTATCTTCGATTCAAGCGTTTGTTTGGAATTTCGACTTGAGTTCGACGTTCTCCTTGGTGCTAGGAAGCTTGGGTAAGCTTTTGGTGCGATTCTGTTAAGGTTGTAAATTAAGAGTTGTTTAGGTTGGTTGTTTATGTGGATTTATGGATTATTTAGCTTGTAATCTTGGATATTTAGTTGATATTGGTGTTATTTGTGGATTATTTGTTGTAGGTGGTGATCAAGAGCTAAGTTGAGGTGTTTGTTGTGGTTTGTAAGTGGAATTTCATTCCTTTTTGCTCACATGATTATATATGTATGTGTTTCAAAGAGTTTATTGTGTTATTCCCTTTCATTTGATCCATAGTATGTATTGTTATATGTATTGGAGGCATTGTATGTCTCATTATTGATTAAAGGGAATACAAAGAGATATATAGAGTTCAAAGTGATTGTTAAAACCAGAGAAGAGTTTAAATGTTTTCGGATTGATAAATACATAGTCAGAGATTGCATGCAATATTAGATGATCATCGCCTATAGGCTTATATCCCTCAGAGTTATCGGTTTATATCGATTTGGGATACGAGCACCCCAGAGCAGAGATACTATTGATATCAATCCCCAGAGCAAAAGAGAAATACCATCATATTTTTATGCTATTGCTATGTTATTGATATTCAGAGTTTACAGTTCAGAGTTGATGGTATTTATGATTTCAAAGATATGTTTTACAGAGTTATTGTTCATTGTTATATAAGAGTTCCACTTGCTGAGATTTATTCTCATTCCAGTTATTTTCATGTGATGCAGATCAGAGTGGTGCTCCGGGACGTTGACTGTAGATCGGGGGTCATATGCATATACCGTTGGAAGGATGATTTTGGCATGATCATAGGAATGATGTTTTGTTTTTGTTATGTCATTTAAATGATCATGTATTTATTTTGTAAAGATATTTAAAGAAATGTATTTTGAAACTCCTTCCGTATATTTTTAAAAGAGAAAATTATTTTTATTTCCGCTGCGTATTTATTTTAAAAGAGGTCAGGGTGTCACATTTAGTGGTATCAGAGCGGTGTTCTTCGGACCAATGCATATGACTTCGTCTACTTTCAACTGTCCGGGTATGTTTTCTTTGCATCTATCTATTGTTATGTATTGATTGGTGTCTTGTGAGCATTGTAGAGCATAGGATGCCTTCTAAGCGTAAGGCGTCAGAGGGAGAGGATAGTTCGTCCTCGAGAGTTGTCGATGAGTTCGGCAAGTTGCTGAAGGAGCAGGCTAAGGTTCACAGTGAGCAGATCCAGCAGTTGCTTAGACTGCAAGGAGCAGGCCAGGGCAGAGGCCAAGGTAGAGGGCAGGTTGCTCCAGCTGCAGTTGGTTCTGATGCTATCTTTTCTGCGTTTAAGAGGATGGATCCACCCGAGTTTCCAGGCAGCTCCGATCCTTAAGCTGCAGTAGAGTGGGTCAAGGCTTTGGAGGCGATTTTTGATCATCTCAACTATGAGGTCAGAGATCGTATCAGTTGTGCTGTTTTCTTGCTGGTTAAAGCTGCACGTTTGTGGTGGAATGCGACCAAGGTTGGCATTGATGTTTCTACTTTGAAGTGGTCTGAGTTTACTGAGCTGTTCTACGACAAGTACTTTCCTGATGCACTGCGAGCGAGGAAGGTTACAGAGTTCTTGGAGCTTCGTCAGGGGAGCTTGAATTTGGACGAGTATATTCTCAAGTTCGAGGAGGGTTTCCTTTTTGCTCCGTACATTGCTACTAGTGATAAAGATAAAGGCGCTCACTTCATTCGAGGCCTTAGAGCGGAGATCAGGCGTGATATCAATATGTCTAAGGCTGTGACTTTCAAGGAGATTGTGTCCAAGGCGTTGCTAGCAGAGCAGGACGAGAAGGATATTGCCAGGGAGAGGCAGGCGAGGCACCAGGCTAGTGTTCAGAGAGGCCAGAGTTCAGGTCAGCGTGGCAGAGATCGATTCAAGGGGAAGGGCAAGGTGGATCAGAGTCCTAGGCCACCGTCAGTTCCAGTTGCTCCGTCTGATTTTGAGAGATCTTTGTGTCCCAAGTGTGGCAGACCTCATCGTGGAGAGTGTAGATTTGGCACTCGTTCTTGTTATCGTTGTGGCATGCCAGGCCATATTTCCAGAGATTGTCCTAAGGGAGCTAGCCAGGAGAAGGTGCAGGGTCGTATCTTTTCGATGACTAAGGAAGATGATGGCCAGGGAGGAGTTCTCGCCAGCTCAGGTACTTCGCTGGTCCTTCCTTTTATTTCGTGTCTTGATGCTGAGAGGCTATTGTGTAGAGGTTGTGATGTTTTTCTGGCATCTGTTGTGGATGTTGATAGACTGATTAAGTTGAATATTGATGATTTTGATGTGGTGAGGGAGTTTGCTGATGTGCTTGAGGATGATGTTCCGGGTTTGCCGCCGGATAGAGATGTAGAGTTTGTTATTGATCTTGCTCCAGGTACGGTTCCTATTTCTAAGGCTCCGTATAGGATGGCTCCTACTGAGATGAAAGAGTTGAAGACGCAGTTGCAGGATCTTCTAGATAAGGGTTTCATTCGTCCGAGTTCTTCGCCTTGGGGAGCTCCGGTTCTGTTTGTTAAGAAGAAGGACGGGTCTTTGCGTCTGTGTATCGATTACAGAGAGCTCAACAAAGTGACGATCAAGAACAAGTATCCGTTGCCACGGATTGACGATCTATTTGAGCAACTCCAGGGTGCCACTGTTTTCTCGAGTGCATGCAATATTAGATGATCATCGCCTATAGGCTTATATCCCTCAGAGTTATCGGTTTATATCGATTTGGGATACGAGCACCCCAGAGCAGAGATACTATTGATATCAATCCCCAGAGCAAAAGAGAAATACCATCATATTTTTATGCTATTGCTATGTTATTGATATTCAGAGTTTACAGTTCAGAGTTGATGGTATTTATGATTTCAAAGATATGTTTTACAGAGTTATTGTTCATTGTTATATAAGAGTTCCACTTGCTGAGATTTATTCTCATTCCAGTTATTTTCATGTGATGCAGATCAGAGTGGTGCTCCGGGACGTTGACTGTAGATCGGGGGCATATGCATATACCGTTGGAAGGATGATTTTGGCATGATCATAGGAATGATGTTTTGTTTTTGTTATGTCATTTAAATGATCATGTATTTATTTTGTAAAGATATTTAAAGAAATGTATTTTGAAACTCCTTCCGTATATTTTTAAAAGAGAAAATTATTTTTATTTCCGCTGCGTATTTATTTTAAAAGAGGTCAGGGTGTCACACTATGCAACGTAACGACTTCTCTAAAGAACAAATCCGCAATGTTTGTAGCATCATCGGTTTTATGACAAACTATAAAATGTGCCATCTTAGAGAATCTATCCACAACAACAAAAATAGAATCCCTCCTCTTCTTAGTAATAGGCAACCCCAAAATAAACTCAATAGAAATGTCAATCCAAGTTCTTTTTAAGAATGGCACGCAAAAGTGTTCCCAAAGTTCTATTGACAACTTCAGTTTGTCCATCCGTTTGAGGATGACAAGTAGTAGAAAACAAGAATTTTGTGCCAAGTTTAGCACATAAAGTCTTCCAAAAGTAACTCAAGAATATAACATTGTGATCAGAAACAATAGTCCTAGGCATGCCACGCAACCTAACGACTTCTCTAAAGAACAAATCCGCAATGTTTGAAGCATCATCGGTTTAATGACAAGCTATAAAATGTGCCATCTTAGAGAATCTATCCACAACAACAAAAATAGAATCCCTCCCCTTCTTAGTCCTAGGCAACCCCAAAATAAAGTCCATAGAAATGTCAATCCAAGTTCTTTTTAAGAATAGCACACAAAAGTGTTCCCAAATTTCTATTGACAACTTTAGTTTGTCCATCCGTTTGAGGATGAGAAGTAGTAGAAAACAACAATTTTGTGTCAAGTTTAGCCTATAAATTCTTCCAATAGTAACTCAAGTGTAAGGCCCGATAAATGTAAAGCCTGAGAATTCCTAATCTTCATTAACGCGATATTCGAAGATATGAGAATGCATGTTATGTCATGAGAAGCACTATGAAATGCCAAGATTTCGACTCTGTTAATCCGGAATTATGGAATTTTAATTGCTGTGATTATAGCCGAACCATACCGAGACTGAATTGGGCAAAGCATTTTAAATTAATTAAGTTTCGAGCAGAACTAGTGGCGCCCGAGCGGTAAGAAGTGACCGCCCGAGCGCCAATGTTCAATGGAATTATGTTCGGGCAGAATGTGTGGCGCCCGGGCGGTAATTTATGACCGCCCGAGCGCCAGAACCAAACATCGCGGGCAGAACCTTCCGCGCCCGGGCGGTAGAACTTAACCGCCCGAGCGCCGAGCTCGCGCCCGGGCGGTAAGATTCGACCGCCCGAGCCCCAGCGAGATTTGGCAAGAGTGAGCCACGTTTCTTAAGCATGCAATAAGGTGATATATATAAACGAATTCCTTTCTCAGAATGAGAAGGAAACAAAAGAAAAAGCTACGAGAGAGCTTTTGAAATCCTTAAGCCTGCATCTTTTAATCTGTCCGTCAGATTTGAAATCCAACTTCGGTACCGTGTTCCTATCGTTGTAGGCTACGCGTGGACGTAAGTTTTATTACGTTTAGACAAGATTTGAAATTTTGATATTGTCAGAATTGAATATGATTCAGATATGGTGTTTCTGCTACCATAGACATTATAGAATTGAAGTCAGATTAAAGAACAGACTGTTTCTGTAATTGTTATGATTTTTGAAAGAGATTGACTGAGATTCTATATCACAATTGTGTTAATATTCAGAGTATGAATTATGTTGACACAGATTATGAGTTCCAGTATTATAATTGTGATGTTCAGATTGACGAGGTTATTCAGATTGTATTATTATGCCGTCGAAACATCAGTTGATTTAGATTGATCAGATTCAGTATTGATTCAGATCGTATTGTGATATCGATGACATGAATTGAATTGTATCTTGTTCAGATATTGATCAGATTATGTACTGAGTTGAGTATGGATCAGAACAGATTGTGAATTGAGTTATTCATTGATACTATGTATTCGATATTGTCTTTTCAGATTGGATATGGACAGAGTTGAATACAGGACATCGTCTTCGTCAGATAGGGACGACAAAGGTATAATTCATGTGATATCTGGGAAGATACAACTCAAATCAGATTCCATTTGAGTTTCCCAATAAAAATCACATACTAGATTATTGTTATATTCTGATCTGAATATGCTTTGTTTAGATGCTGATATGCTACTGCTCTGTTTATAGATTTATATACATTGCATTTGAGATAGGAGAGTCGTTGACAGCCATTGTCACATATCTAGATGTTCGGTGTATCTCAGCTTAGGAGCAGCCCTGACTCCTATTGCCAGTCGTTGATACAGCTCAGACCGAAGTCTAGGAATAAGACGTACAGTCACCCCGAGTGGGAGGGTAGGTGACAGCCATTGACGTCTTATTCACACCGGGATCCCTAGAGTTATAGTTGAGTCGAGTCTAGACATGATTTGACAAGAATTTCATGTGTTTATGGATGTGGTTTCATAGACTATGAAACCCATTGTTATTGCTTTCATCATGATAGCATGTTTTTATGAATTGATTTGGGTAGCATGTTTATCTGATTCGAGTTGCAAGCTTATCTTGATTAAATTTCATAGATTATGAAATCTATTGATTTGAATTATATTCATGATAGAATATTTCATGATTTACTTTATGTATATGCATGTTTACCATGTTTTATACTGGGATTTATTCTCACCAAGTTATCCCGCTGTTGTCTTGTTTTGTGTGTGTGCATGACAACAGGTGGGGCTGGATCGAGGTCAAGAAGATGATGAGAGAAGACGAGTTAGCGTGGTGATTCCGGACTTACTGTAGATTTGGTTTATTACTTGAACTTAGTAACCGAACCTTAGACTTAGATTGTACAGTATTGTACTTTTATACTGAAATTTATTTTATACTGAGATGTATGTTATTTTGATTCCATTACCTTCCGCATTTACATTTTAAAAAGAAAAATTTTTAGACCCTGTTTATCAGAACTGATAATTAAATCCCAACGATGATTAAGAAGATGATTAGCGTCCGGGTCCCCACATCAAGAATTTAACATCGCGACCAGAAACAATAGTCCTAGGCATTCCATGCAACGTAACGACTTCTCTCAAGAACAAATCCGCAATGTTTGAAGCATCATCGGTTTAATGACAAGCTATAAAATGTGCCATCTTAGAGAATCTATCCACAACAACAAAAATAGAATCCCTCCCCTTCTTAGTCCTAGGCAACTCCAAAATAAAGTCCATAGAAATGTCAATCTAAGTTCTTTTTAAGAATAGCACGCAAAAGTGTTCCCAAAGTTCTATTGACAACTTCAGTTTGTCCATCCGTTTGAGGATGAGAAGTAGTAGAAAACAACAATTTTGTGCCAAGTATAGCCCATAAAGTCTTCCAAAAGTAACTCAAGAATATAACATCGCGATCAGAAACAATAGTCCTAGGCATGCCACGCAACCTAACGACTTCTCTAAAGAACAAATCCGCAATGTTTGAAGAATCATCGGTGTTATGGCAAGCTAGAAAATGTGCCATCTTAGAGAATCTATCCACAACAACAAAAATAGAATCCCTCCCCTTCTTAGTCCAAGGCAACCCCAAAATAAAGTCCACAGAAATGTCAATCCAAGTACTTTTTAAGAATAGCACGCAAAAGTGTTCCCAAAGTTCTATTGACAACTTCAGTTTGTCCATCCGTTTGAGGATGAAAAGTAGTAGAAAACAACAATTTTGTGCCAAGTATAGCCCATAAAGTCTTCCAAAAGTAACTCAAGAATATAACATCGCGATCAGAAACAATAGTCCTAGGCATGCCACGCAACCTAACGACTTCTCTAAAGAACAAATCCGCAATGTTTGAAGAATCATCGGTTTTATGGCAAGCTATAAAATGTGCCATCTTAGAGAATCTATCCACAACAACAAAAATAGAATCCCTCCCCTTCTTAGTACTAGGCAACCCCAAAATAAAGTCAATAGAAATGTCAATCCAAGTTCTTTTTAAAATGGCACGCAAAAGTGTTCCCAAAGTTCTTTTGACAACTTCAGTTTGTCCATCCGTTTGAGGATGACAAGTATTAGAAAACAACAATTTTGTGCCAAGTTTAGCCCATAAATTATTCTAATAGTAACTCAAGAATTTAACATCGCGACCAGAAACAATAGTTCTAGGCATTCCATGCAACGTAACGACTTCTCTAAAGAACAAATCCGCAATGTTTGAAGCATCATCGGTTTAATGACAAGCTATAAAATGTGCCATCTAAGAGAATCTATCCACAACAACAAAAATATAATCCCTCCCCTTTTTAGTCCTAGGCAACTCCAAAATAAAGTCCATAGAAATGTCAATCTAAGTTCTTTTTAAGAATAGCACGCAAAAGTGTTCCCAAAGTTCTATTGACAACTTCAGTTTGTCCATCCGTTTGAGGATGACAAGTAGTAGAAAACAGCAATTTTGTGCCAAGTATAGCCCATAAAGTCTTCCAAAAGTAACTCAAGAATATAACATCGCGATCAGAAACAATAGTCCTAGGCATGCCACGCAACCTAACGACTTCTCTAAAGAACAAATCCGCAATGTTTGAAGCATCATCGGTTTTATGGCAAGCTATAAAATGTGCCATCTTAGAGAATCTATCCACAACAACAAAAATAGAATCCCTCCTCTTCTTAGTCCAAGGCAACCCCAAAATAAAGTCCATAGAAATGTCAATCCAAGTTCTTTTTAAGAATAGCACGTAAAAATGTTCCCAAAGTTCTATTGACAACTTCAGTTTGTCCATCCGTTTGAGGATGAAAAGTAGTAGAAAAAAACAATTTTGTGCCAAGTTTAGCCCATAAAGTCTTCCAAAAGTAACTCAAGAATTTAACATCGCGACAAGAAACAATAGTCCTAGGCATTCCATGCAACGTAACGACTTCTCTCAAGAACAAATCCGCAATGTTTGAAGCATCATCGGTTTAATGACAAGTTATAAAATGTGCCATCTTAGAGAATCTATCCACAACAACAAAAATAGAATCCCTTCCCTTCTTAGTCCTAGGCAACTCCAAAATAAAGTCAATAGAAATGACAATCCAAGTTCTTTTTAAGAATGGCACGCAAAAGTGTTCCCAAAGTTCTATTGACAACTTCAGTTTGTCCATCCGTTTGAGGATGACAAGTAGTAGAAAACAAGAATTTTGTGCCAAGTTTAGCCCATAAAGTCTTCCAAAAGTAACTCAAGAATATAACATTGCGATCAGAAACAATAGTCCTAGCCGTGCCACGCAACCTAACGACTTTTCTAAAGAACAAATCCGCAATGTTTGAAGCATCATCGGTTTAATGACAAGCTATAAAATGTGTCATCTTAGAGAATCTATCCACAACAACAAAAATAGAATCCCTCCCCTTCTTAGTCCTTGGCAACCCCAAAATAAAGTCCACAGAAATGTCAATCCAAGTTCTTTTTAAGAATAGCACGCAAAATGTTCGCAAAGTTCTATTGACAACTTCAGTTTGTCCATCCGTTTGAGGATGAAAAGTAGTAGAAAACAACAATTTTGTGCCAAGTTTAGCCCATAAAGTCTTCCAAAAGTAACTCAAGAATTTAACATCGCGACAAGAAACAATAGTCCTAGGCATTCCATGCAACGTAACGACTTCTCTCAAGAACAAATCCGCAATGTTTGAAGCATCATCGGTTTAATGACAAGCTATAAAATGTGCCATCTTAGAGAATCTATCCACAACAACAAAAATAGAATCCCTTCCCTTCTTAGTCCTAGGCAACTCCAAAATAAAGTCAATAGAAATGTCAATCCAAGTTCTTTTTAAGAATGGCACGCAAAAGTGTTCCCAAAGTTCTATTGACAACTTCAGTTTGTCCATCCGTTTGAGGATGACAAGTAGTAGAAAACAAGAATTTTGTGCCAAGTTTAGCCCATAAAGTCTTCCAAAAGTAACTCAAGAATATAACATTGCGATCAGAAACAATAGTCCTAGCCATGCCACGCAACCTAACGACTTCTCTAAAGAACAAATCCGCAATGTTTGAAGCATCATCGGTTTAATGACAAGCTATAAAATGTGCCATCTTAGAGAATCTATCCACAACAACAAAAATAGAATCCCTCCCCTTCTTAGTCCTTGGCAACCCCAAAATAAAGTCCACAGAAATAGTCAATCCAAGTTCTTTTTAAGAATAGCACGCAAAAGTGTTCCCAAAGTTCTATTGACAACTTCAGTTTGTCCATCCGTTTGAGTATGAGAAGTAGTAGAAAACAACAATTTTGTGCCAAGTATAGCCCATAAAGTCTTCCAAAAGTAACTCAAGAATATAACATCGCGATCAGAAACAATAGTCCTAGGCATGCCACGCAACCTAACGACTTCTCTAAAGAACAAATCCGCAATGTTTGAAGAATCATCGGTTTTATGGCAAGCTATAAAATGTGCCATCTTAGAGAATCTATCCACAACAACAAAAATAGAATCCCTCCCCTTCTTAGTACTAGGCAACCCCAAAATAAAGTCAATAGAAATGTCAATCCAAGTTCTTTTTAAGAATGGCACGCAAAAGTGTTCCCAAAGTTCTTTTGACAACTTCAGTTTGTCCATCCGTTTGAGGATGACAAGTATTAGAAAACAACAATTTTGTGCAAAGTTTAGCCCATAAATTATTCTAATAGTACTCAAGAATTTAACATCGCGACCAGAAACAATAGTTCTAGGCATTCCATGCAATGTAACGACTTCTCTAAAGAACAAATCCGCAATGTTTAAAGCATCATCGGTTTAATGACAAGCTATAAAATGTGCCATCTAAGAGAATCTATCCACAACAACAAAAATAGAATCCCTCCACTTATTAGTCCTAGGCAACTCCAAAATAAATTCCATAGAAATGTCAATCTAAGTTCTTTTTAAGAATAGCACGCAAAAGTGTTCCCAAAGTTCTATTTACAACTTCAGTTTGTCCATCCGTTTGAGGATGACAAGTAGTAGAAAACAACAATTTTGTGCCAAGTATAGCCCATAAAGTCTTCCAAAAGTAACTCAAGAACATAACATCGCGATTAGAAACAATAGTCCTAGGCATGCCACGCAACCTAACGACTTCTCTAAAGAACAAATCCGCAATGTTTGAAGCATCATCGGTTTTATGGCAAGCTATAAAATGTGCCATCTTAGAGAATCTATCCACAACAACAAAAATAGAATCCCTCCCCTTCTTAGTCCAAGGCAACCCCAAAATAAAGTCCATAGAAATGTCAATCCAAGTTCTTTTTAAGAATAGCACGCAAAAGTGTTCCCAAAGTTCTATTGACAACTTCAGTTTGTCCATCCGTTTGAGGATGAAAAGTAGTAGAAAACAACAATTTTGTGCCAAGTTTAGCCCATAAAGTCTTCTAAAAGTAACTCAAGAATTTAACATCGCGACCAGAAACAATAGTCCTAGACATTCCATGCAACGTAACGACTTCTCTAAATAACAAATCCGCAATGTTTGAAGCATCATCGGTTTAATGACAAGCTATAAAATGTGCCATCTTAGAGAATCTATCCACAACAACAAAAATAGAATCCCTCCCCTTCTTAGTCCTAGGCAACCCCAAAATAAAGTCCATAGAAATGTCAATCCAAGTTCTTTTTAAGAATAGCACGCAAAAGTGTTCCCAAAGTTCTATTGACAACTTCAGTTTGTCCATCCGTTTGAGGATGAGAAGTAGTAGAAAACAACAATTTTGTGCCAAGTTTAGCCCATAAATTCTTCCAATAGTAACTCAAGAATTTAACATCGCGACCAGAAACAATAGTCCTAGGCATTCCATGCAACGTAACGACTTCTCTAAAGAACAAATCCGCAATGTTTGAAGCATCATCGGTTTAATGACAAGCTATAAAATGTGCCATCTTAGAGAATCTATCCACAACAACAAAAATAGAATCCCTCCCCTTCTTAGTCCTAGGCAACTCCAAAATAAAGTCCATAGAAATGTCAATCTAAGTTCTTTTTAAGAATAGCACGCAAAAGTGTTCCCAAAGTTCTATTGACAACTTCAGTTTGTCCATCCGTTTGAGGATGACAAGTAGTAGAAAACAACAATTTTGTGCCAAGTATAGCCCATAAAGTCTTCCAAAAGTAACTCAAGAATATAACATCGCGATCAGAAACAATAGTCCTAGGCATGCCACGCAACCTAACGACTTCTCTAAAGAACAAATCCGCAATGTTTGAAGCATCATCGGTTTTATGGCAAGCTATAAAATGTGCCATCTTAGAGAATCTATCCACAACAACAAAAATAGAATCCCTCCCCTTCTTAGTCCAAGGCAACCCCAAAATAAAGTCCACAGAAATGTCAATCCAAGTTCTTTTTAAGAATAGCACGCAAAAGTGTTCCCAAAGTTCTATTGACAACTTCAGTTTGTCCATCCGTTTGAGGATGAAAAGTAGTAGAAAACAACAATTTTGTGCCAAGTTTAGCCCATAAAGTCTTCCAAAAGTAACTCAAGAATTTAACATCGCGATCAGAAACAATAGTCCTAGACATTCCATGCAACCTAACGACTTCTCTAAAGAACAAATCCGCAATGTTTGAAGCATCATCGGTTTAATGACAAGCTATAAAATGTGCCATCTTAGAGAATCTATCCACAACAACAAAAATAGAATCCCTCCCCTTCTTAGTCCTAGGCAACTCCAAAATAAAGTCCATAGAAATGTCAATCCAAGTTCTTTTTAAGAATAGCACGCAAAAGTGTTCCCAAAGTTCTATTGACAACTTCAGTTTGTCCATCCGTTTGAGGATGACAAGTAGTAGAAAACAACAATTTTGTGCCAAGTTTAGCCCATAAAGTCTTCCAAAAGTAACTCAAGAATTTAACATCGCGACCAGAAACAATAGTCCTAGGCATTCCACGCAACCTAACGACTTCTCTAAAGAACAAATCCGCAATGTTTGAAGCATCATCGGTTTAATGACAAGCTATAAAATGTGCCATCTTAGAGAATCTATCCACAACAACAAAAATAGAATCCCTCCCCTTCTTAGTCCTAGGCAACCCCAAAATAAAGTCCATAGAAATGTCAATCCAAGTTCTTTTTAAGAATAGCACGCAAAAGTGTTCCCAAAGTTCTATTGACAACTTCAGTTTGTCCATCCGTTTGAGGATGACAAGTAGTAGAAAACAACAATTTTGTGCCAAGTTTAGCCCATAAATTCTTCCAATAGTAACTCAAGAATTTAACATCGCGACCAGAAACAATAGTCCTAGGCATTCCATGCAACGTAACGACTTCTCTAAAGAACAAATCCGCAATGTTTGAAGCATCATCGGTTTAATGACAAGCTATAAAATGTGCCATCTTAGAGAATCTATCCACAACAACAAAAATAGAATCCCTCCCCTTCTTAGTCCTAGGCAACTCCAAAATAAAGTCCATAGAAATGTCAATCTAAGTTCTTTTTAAGAATAGCACGCAAAAGTGTTCCCAAAGTTCTATTGACAACTTCAGTTTGTCCATCCGTTTGAGGATGACAAGTAGTAGAAAACAACAATTTTGTGCCAAGTATAGCCCATAAAGTCTTCCAAAAGTAACTCAAGAATATAACATCGCGATCAGAAACAATAGTCCTAGGCATGCCACGCAACCTAACGACTTCTCTAAAGAACAAATCCGCAATGTTTGAAGCATCATCGGTTTTATGGCAAGCTATAAAATGTGCCATCTTAGAGAATCTATCCACAACAACAAAAATAGAATCCCTCCCCTTCTTAGTCCAAGGCAACCCCAAAATAAAGTCCACAGAAATGTCAATCCAAGTTCTTTTTAAGAATAGCACGCAAAAGTGTTCCCAAAGTTCTATTGACAACTTCAGTTTGTCCATCCGTTTGAGGATGACAAGTAGTAGAAAACAACAATTTTGTGCCAAGTATAGCCCATAAAGTCTTCCAAAAGTAACTCAAGAATATAACATCGCGATCAGAAACAATAGTCCTAGGCATGCCACGCAACCTAACGACTTCTCTAAAGAACAAATCCGCAATGTTTGAAGCATCATCGGTTTTATGGCAAGCTATAAAATGTGCCATCTTAGAGAATCTATCCACAACAACAAAAATAGAATCCCTCCCCTTCTTAGTCCTAGGCAACCCCAAAATAAAGTCCATAGAAATGTCAATCCAAGTTCTTTTTAAGAATAGCACGCAAAAGTGTTCCCAAAGTTCTATTGACAACTTCAGTTTGTCCATCCGTTTGAGGATGAAAAGTAGTAGAAAACAACAATTTTGTGCCAAGTTTAGCCCATAAAGTCTTCCAAAAGTAACTCAAGAATTTAACATCGCGACCAGAAACAATAGTCCTAGGCATTCCATGCAACGTAACGACTTCTCTAAAGAACAAATCCGCAATGTTTGAAGCATCATCGGTTTAATGACAAGCTATAAAATGTGCCATCTTAGAGAATCTATCCACAACAACAAAAATAGAATCCCTCCCCTTCTTAGTCCTAGGCAACCCCAAAATAAAGTCCATAGAAATGTCAATCCAAGTTCTTTTTAAGAATAGCACGCAAAAGTGTTCCCAAAGTTCTATTGACAACTTCAGTTTGTCCATCCGTTTGAGGATGACAAGTAGTAGAAAACAACAATTTTGTGCCAAGTATAGCCCATAAAGTCTTCCAAAAGTAACTCAAGAATATAACATCGCGATCAGAAACAATAGTCCTAGGCATGCCACGCAACCTAACGACTTCTCTAAAGAACAAATCCGCAATGTTTGAAGCATCATCGGTTTTATGGCAAGCTATAAAATGTGCCATCTTAGAGAATCTATCCACAACAACAAAAATAGAATCCCTCCCCTTCTTAGTCCTAGGCAACCCCAAAATAAAGTCCACAGAAATGTCAATCCAAGTTCTTTTTAAGAATAGCACGCAAAAGTGTTCCCAAAGTTCTATTGACAACTTCAGTTTGTCCATCCGTTTGAGGATGAAAAGTAGTAGAAAACAACAATTTTGTGCCAAGTTTAGCCCATAAATTCTTCCAATAGTAACTCAAGAATTTAACATCGCGACCAGAAACAATAGTCCTAGGCATTCCATGCAACGTAACGACTTCTCTAAAGAACAAATCCGCAATGTTTGAAGCATCATCGGTTTAATGACAAGCTATAAAATGTGCCATCTTAGAGAATCTATCCACAACAACAAAAATAGAATCCCTCCCCTTCTTAGTCCTAGGCAACTCCAAAATAAAGTCCATAGAAATGTCAATCTAAGTTCTTTTTAAGAATAGCACGCAAAAGTGTTCCCAAAGTTCTATTGACAACTTCAGTTTGTCCATCCGTTTGAGGATGACAAGTAGTAGAAAACAACAATTTTGTGCCAAGTATAGCCCATAAAGTCTTCCAAAAGTAACTCAAGAATATAACATCGCGATCAGAAACAATAGTCCTAGGCATGCCACGCAACCTAACGACTTCTCTAAAGAACAAATCCGCAATGTTTGAAGCATCATCGGTTTTATGGCAAGCTATAAAATGTGCCATCTTAGAGAATCTATCCACAACAACAAAAATAGAATCCCTCCCCTTCTTAGTCCAAGGCAACCCCAAAATAAAGTCCACAGAAATGTCAATCCAAGTTCTTTTTAAGAATAGCACGCAAAAGTGTTCCCAAAGTTCTATTGACAACTTCAGTTTGTCCATCCGTTTGAGGATGAAAAGTAGTAGAAAACAACAATTTTGTGCCAAGTTTAGCCCATAAAGTCTTCCAAAAGTAACTCAAGAATTTAACATCGCGACCAGAAACAATAGTCCTAGACATTCCATGCAACGTAACGACTTCTCTAAAGAACAAATCCGCAATGTTTGAAGCATCATCGGTTTTATGACAAGCTATAAAATGTGCCATCTTAGAGAATCTATCCACAACAACAAAAATAGAATCCCTCCCCTTCTTAGTCCTAGGCAACCCCAAAATAAAGTCAATAGAAATGTCAATCCAAGTTCTTTTTAAGAATGGCACGCAAAAGTGTTCCCAAAGTTCTATTGACAACTTCAGTTTGTCCATCCGTTTGAGGATGACAAGTAGTAGAAAACAACAATTTTGTGCCAAGTTTAGCACATAAAGTCTTCCAAAAGTAACTCAAGAATATAACATTGTGATCAGAAACAATAGTCCTAGGCATGCCACGCAACCTAACGACTTCTCTAAAGAACAAATCCGCAATGTTTGAAGCATCATCGGTTTAATGACAAGCTATAAAATGTGCCATCTTAGAGAATCTATCCACAACAACAAAAATAGAATCCCTCCCCTTCTTAGTCCTAGGCAACCCCAAAATAAAGTCCATAGAAATGTCAATCCAAGTTCTTTTTAAGAATAGCACGCAAAAGTGTTCCCAAATTTCTATTGACAACTTTAGTTTGTCCATCCGTTTGAGGATGAGAAGTAGTAGAAAACAACAATTTTGTGTCAAGTTTAGCCTATAAATTCTTCCAATAGTAACTCAAGTGTAAGGCCCGATAAATGTAAAGCCTGAGAATTCCTAATCTTCATTAACGCGATATTCGAAGATATGGGAATGCATGTTATGTCATGAGAAGCACTATGAAATGCCAAGATTTCGACTCTGTTAATCCGGAATTATGGAATTTTAATTGCTGTGATTATAGCCGAACCATACCGAGACTGAATTGGGCAAAGCATTTTAAATTAATTAAGTTTCGGGCAGAACTAGTGGCGCCCGAGCGGTAAGAAGTGACCGCCCGAGCGCCAATGTTCAATGGAATTATGTTCGGGCAGAATGTGTGGCGCCCGGGCGGTAATTTATGACCGCCCGAGCGCCAGAACCAAACATCGCGGGCAGAACCTTCCGCGCCCGGGCGGTAGAACTTAACCGCCCGAGCGCCGAGCTCGCGCCCGGGCGGTAAGATTCGACCGCCCGAGCCCCAGCGAGATTTGGCAAGAGTGAGCCACGTTTCTTAAGCATGCAATAAGGTGATATATATAAACGAATTCCTTTCTCAGAATGAGAAGGAAACAAAAGAAAAAGCTACGAGAGAGCTTTTGAAATCCTTACGCCTGCATCTTTTAATCTGTCCGTCAGATTTGAAATCCAACTTCGGTACCGTGTTCCTATCGTTGTAGGCTACGCGTGGACGTAAGTTTTATTACGTTTAGACAAGATTTGAAATTATGATATTGTCAGAATTGAATATGATTCAGATATGGTGTTTCTGCTACCGTAGACATTATAGAATTGAAGTCAGATTAAAGAACAAACTGTTTCTGTAATTGTTATGATTTTTGAAAGAGATTGACTGAGATTCTATATCAGAATTGTGTTAATATTCAGAGTATGAATTATGTTGACACAGATTATGAGTTCCAGTATTATAATTGTGATGTTCAGATTGACGAGGTTATTCAGATTGTATTATTATGCCGTCGAAACATCAGTTGATTTAGATTGATCAGATTCAGTATTGATTCAGATCGTATTGTGATATCGATGACATGAATTGAATTGTATCTTGTTCAGATATTGATCAGATTATGTACTGAGTTGAGTATGGATCAGAACAGATTGTGAATTGAGTTATTCATTGATACTATGTATTCGATATTGTCTTTTCAGATTGGATATGGACAGAGTTGAATACAGGACATCGTCTTCGTCAGATAGGGACGAAGGTATAATTCATGTGATATCTGGGAAGATACAACTCAAATCAGATTCCATTTGAGTTTCCCAATAAAAATCACATACTAGATTATTGTTATATTCTGATCTGAATATGCTTTGTTTAGATGCTGATATGCTACTGCTCTGTTTATAGATTTATATACATTGCATTTGAGATAGGAGAGTCGTTGACAGCCATTGTCACATATCTAGATGTTCGGTGTATCTCAGCTTAGGAGCAGCCCTGACTCCTATTGCCAGTCGTTGATACAGCTCAGACCGAAGTCTAGGAATAAGACGTACAGTCACCCCGAGTGGGAGGGTAGGTGACAGCCATTGACGTCTTATTCACACCGGGATCCCTAGAGTTATAGTTGAGTCGAGTCTAGACATGATTTGACAAGAATTTCATGTGTTTATGGATGTGGTTTCATAGACTATGAAACCCATTGTTATTGCTTTCATCATGATAGCATGTTTTTATGAATTGATTTGGGTAGCATGTTTATCTGATTCGAGTTGCAAGCTTATCTTGATTAAATTTCATAGATTATGAAATCTATTGATTTGAAATTATATTCATGATAGAATATTCATGATTTACTTTATGATATGCATGTTTACCATGTTTTTATACTGGGATTTATTCTCACCAAGTTATCCCGCAACATCATGATTATGCGCTAATCCAGTTTTTTATGCACAAAGTGTTCCTCTATACAGAATCAACAATTCTTTACATACTTCCACTCAAATTAAATCCGACCAGAAACAATAGTCCTAGGCATTCCATGCAACGGAACGACTTCTCTCAAGAACAAATCCGCAATGTTTGAAGCATCATCATTTTAATGACAAGCTATAAAATGTGCCATCTTAGAGAATCTATCCACAACAACAAAAATAGAATCCCTCCCCTTCTTAGTCCTAGGCAACTCCAAAATAAAGTCCATAGAAATGTCAATCTAAGTTCTTTTTAAGAATAGCACGCAAAAGTGTTCCCAAAGTTCTATTGACAACTTCAGTTTGTCCATCCGTTTGAGGATGACAAGTAGTAGAAAACAACAATTTTGTGCCAAGTATAGCCCATAAAGTCTTCCAAAAGTAACTCAAGAATATAACATCGCGATCAGAAACAATAGTCCTAGGCATGCCACGCAACCTAACGACTTCTCTAAAGAACAAATCCGCAATGTTTGAAGCATCATCGGTTTTATGGCAAGCTATAAAATGTGCCATCTTAGAGAATCTATCCACAACAACAAAAATAGAATCCCTCCCCTTCTTAGTCCAAGGCAACCCCAAAATAAAGTCCATAGAAATGTCAATCCAAGTTCTTTTTAAGAATAGCACGCAAAAGTGTTCCCAAAGTTCTATTGACAACTTCAGTTTGTCCATCCGTTTGAGGATGAAAAGTAGTAGAAAACAACAATTTTGTGCCAAGTATAGCCCATAAAGTCTTCCAAAAGTAACTCAAGAATATAACATCGCGATCAGAAACAATAGTCCTAGGCATGCCACGCAACCTAACGACTTCTCTAAAGAACAAATCCGCAATGTTTGAAGCATCATCGGTTTTATGACAAGCTATAAAATGTGCCATCTTAGAGAATCTATCCACAACAACAAAAATAGAATCCCTCCCCTTCTTAGTCCTAGGCAACCCCAAAATAAAGTCAATAGAAATGTCAATCCAAGTTCTTTTTAAGAATGGCACGCAAAAGTGTTCCCAAAGTTCTATTGACAACTTCAGTTTGTCCATCCGTTTGAGGATGACAAGTAGTAGAAAACAACAATTTTGTGCCAAGTTTAGCCCATAAATTCTTCTAATAGTAACTCAAGAATTTAACATCGCGACCAGAAACAATAGTTCTAGGCATTCCATGCAACGTAACGACTTCTCTAAAGAACAAATCCGCAATGTTTGAAGCATCATCGGTTTAATGACAAGCTATAAAATGTGCCATCTTAGAGAATCTATCCACAACAACAAAAATAGAATCCCTCCCCTTCTTAGTCCTAGGCAACTCCAAAATAAAGTCCATAGAAATGTCAATCTAAGTTCTTTTTAAGAATAGCACGCAAAAGTGTTCCCAAAGTTCTATTGACAACTTCAGTTTGTCCATCCGTTTGAGGATGACAAGTAGTAGAAAACAACAATTTTGTGCCAAGTATAGCCCATAAAGTCTTCCAAAAGTAACTCAAGAATATAACATCGCGATCAGAAACAATAGTCCTAGGCATGCCACGCAACCTAACGACTTCTCTAAAGAACAAATCCGCAATGTTTGAAGCATCATCGGTTTTATGACAAGCTATAAAATGTGCCATCTTAGAGAATCTATCCACAACAACAAAAATAGAATCCCTCCCCTTCTTAGTCCTAGGCAACCCCAAAATAAAGTCCATAGAAATGTCAATCCAAGTTCTTTTTAAGAATAGCACGCAAAAGTGTTCCCAAAGTTCTATTGACAACTTCAGTTTGTCCATCCGTTTGAGGATGACAAGTAGTAGAAAACAACAATTTTGTGCCAAGTTTAGCCCATAAAGTCTTCCAAAAGTAACTCAAGAATTTAACATCGCGACCAGAAACAATAGTCCTAGGCATTCCATGCAACGTAACGACTTCTCTAAAGAACAAATCCGCAATGTTTGAAGCATCATCGGTTTAATGACAAGCTATAAAATGTGCCATCTTAGAGAATCTATCCACAACAACAAAAATAGAATCCCTCCCCTTCTTAGTCCTAGGCAACCCCAAAATAAAGTCCATAGAAATGTCAATCCAAGTTCTTTTTAAGAATAGCACGCAAAAGTGTTCCCAAAGTTCTATTGACAACTTCAGTTTGTCCATCCGTTTGAGGATGACAAGTAGTAGAAAACAACAATTTTGTGCCAAGTTTAGCCCATAAAGTCTTCCAAAAGTAACTCAAGAATATAACATCGCGATCAGAAACAATAGTCCTAGGCATGCCACGCAACCTAACGACTTCTCTAAAGAACAAATCCGCAATGTTTGAAGCATCATCGGTTTAATGACAAGCTATAAAATGTGCCATCTTAGAGAATCTATCCACAACAACAAAAATAGAATCCCTCCCCTTCTTAGTCCTAGGCAACCCCAAAATAAAGTCCATAGAAATGTCAATCCAAGTTCTTTTTAAGAATAGCACGCAAAAGTGTTCCCAAAGTTCTATTGACAACTTCAGTTTGTCCATCCGTTTGAGGATGAAAAGTAGTAGAAAACAACAATTTTGTGCCAAGTTTAGCCCATAAAGTCTTCCAAAAGTAACTCAAGAATATAACATCGCGATCAGAAACAATAGTCCTAGGCATGCCATGCAACCTAACGACTTCTCTAAAGAACAAATCCGCAATGTTTGAAGCATCATCGGTTTTATGACAAGCTATAAAATGTGCCATCTTAGAGAATCTATCCACAACAACAAAAATAGAATCCCTCCCCTTCTTAGTCCTAGGCAACCCCAAAATAAAGTCCATAGAAATGTCAATCCAAGTTCTTTTTAAGAATAGCACGCAAAAGTGTTCCCAAAGTTCTATTGACAACTTCAGTTTGTCCATCCGTTTGAGGATGACAAGTAGTAGAAAACAACAATTTTGTGCCAAGTATAGCCCATAAAGTCTTCCAAAAGTAACTCAAGAATATAACATCGCGATCAGAAACAATAGTCCTAGGCATGCCACGCAACCTAACGACTTCTCTAAAGAACAAATCCGCAATGTTTGAAGCATCATCGGTTTTAATGACAAGCTATAAAATGTGCCATCTTAGAGAATCTATCCACAACAACAAAAATAGAATCCCTCCCCTTCTTAGTCCTAGGCAACCCCAAAATAAAGTCCATAGAAATGTCAATCCAAGTTCTTTTTAAGAATAGCACGCAAAAGTGTTCCCAAAGTTCTATTGACAACTTCAGTTTGTCCATCCGTTTGAGGATGACAAGTAGTAGAAAACAACAATTTTGTGCCAAGTTTAGCCCATAAAGTCTTCCAAAAGTAACTCAAGAATATAACATCGCGATCAGAAACAATAGTCCTAGGCATGCCACGCAACCTAACGACTTCTCTAAAGAACAAATCCGCAATGTTTGAAGCATCATCGGTTTAATGACAAGCTATAAAATGTGCCATCTTAGAGAATCTATCCACAACAACAAAAATAGAATCCCTCCCCTTCTTAGTCCTAGGCAACCCCAAAATAAAGTCCATAGAAATGTCAATCCAAGTTCTTTTTAAGAATAGCACGCAAAAGTGTTCCCAAAGTTCTATTGACAACTTCAGTTTGTCCATCCGTTTGAGGATGACAAGTAGTAGAAAACAACAATTTTGTGCCAAGTATAGCCCATAAAGTCTTCCAAAAGTAACTCAAGAATATAACATCGCGATCAGAAACAATAGTCCTAGGCATGCCACGCAACCTAACGACTTCTCTAAAGAACAAATCCGCAATGTTTGAAGCATCATCGGTTTTATGACAAGCTATAAAATGTGCCATCTTAGAGAATCTATCCACAACAACAAAAATAGAATCCCTCCCCTTCTTAGTCCTAGGCAACCCCAAAATAAAGTCCATAGAAATGTCAATCCAAGTTCTTTTTAAGAATAGCACGCAAAAGTGTTCCCAAAGTTCTATTGACAACTTCAGTTTGTCCATCCGTTTGAGGATGACAAGTAGTAGAAAACAACAATTTTGTGCCAAGTTTAGCCCATAAAGTCTTCCAAAAGTAACTCAAGAATTTAACATCGCGACCAGAAACAATAGTCCTAGGCATGCCACGCAACCTAACGACTTCTCTAAAGAACAAATCCGCAATGTTTGAAGCATCATCGGTTTAATGACAAGCTATAAAATGTGCCATCTTAGAGAATCTATCCACAACAACAAAAATAGAATCCCTCCCCTTCTTAGTCCTAGGCAACCCCAAAATAAAGTCCATAGAAATGTCAATCCAAGTTCTTTTTAAGAATAGCACGCAAAAGTGTTCCCAAAGTTCTATTGACAACTTCAGTTTGTCCATCCGTTTGAGGATGACAAGTAGTAGAAAACAACAATTTTGTGCCAAGTATAGCCCATAAAGTCTTCCAAAAGTAACTCAAGAATATAACATCGCGATCAGAAACAATAGTCCTAGGCATGCCACGCAACCTAACGACTTCTCTAAAGAACAAATCCGCAATGTTTGAAGCATCATCGGTTTTATGACAAGCTATAAAATGTGCCATCTTAGAGAATCTATCCACAACAACAAAAATAGAATCCCTCCCCTTCTTAGTCCTAGGCAACCCCAAAATAAAGTCCATAGAAATGTCAATCCAAGTTCTTTTTAAGAATAGCACGCAAAAGTGTTCCCAAAGTTCTATTGACAACTTCAGTTTGTCCATCCGTTTGAGGATGACAAGTAGTAGAAAACAACAATTTTGTGCCAAGTTTAGCCCATAAAGTCTTCCAAAAGTAACTCAAGAATTTAACATCGCGACCAGAAACAATAGTCCTAGGCATTCCATGCAACGTAACGACTTCTCTAAAGAACAAATCCGCAATGTTTGAAGCATCATCGGTTTATGACAAGCTATAAAATGTGCCATCTTAGAGAATCTATCCACAACAACAAAAATAGAATCCCTCCCCTTCTTAGTCCTAGGCAACTCCAAAATAAAGTCCATAGAAATGTCAATCCAAGTTCTTTTTAAGAATAGCACGCAAAAGTGTTCCCAAAGTTCTATTGACAACTTCAGTTTGTCCATCCGTTTGAGGATGACAAGTAGTAGAAAACAACAATTTTGTGCCAAGTATAGCCCATAAAGTCTTCCAAAAGTAACTCAAGAATATAACATCGCGATCAGAAACAATAGTCCTAGGCATGCCACGCAACCTAACGACTTCTCTAAAGAACAAATCCGCAATGTTTGAAGCATCATCGGTTTTATGACAAGCTATAAAATGTGCCATCTTAGAGAATCTATCCACAACAACAAAAATAGAATCCCTCCCCTTCTTAGTCCTAGGCAACCCCAAAATAAAGTCCATAGAAATGTCAATCCAAGTTCTTTTTAAGAATAGCACGCAAAAGTGTTCCCAAAGTTCTATTGACAACTTCAGTTTGTCCATCCGTTTGAGGATGAAAAGTAGTAGAAAACAACAATTTTGTGCCAAGTTTAGCCCATAAAGTCTTCCAAAAGTAACTCAAGAATTTAACATCGCGACCAGAAACAATAGTCCTAGGCATTCCATGCAACGTAACGACTTCTCTAAAGAACAAATCCGCAATGTTTGAAGCATCATCGGTTTAATGACAAGCTATAAAATGTGCCATCTTAGAGAATCTATCCACAACAACAAAAATAGAATCCCTCCCCTTCTTAGTCCTAGGCAACCCCAAAATAAAGTCCATAGAAATGTCAATCCAAGTTCTTTTTAAGAATAGCACGCAAAAGTGTTCCCAAAGTTCTATTGACAACTTCAGTTTGTCCATCCGTTTGAGGATGACAAGTAGTAGAAAACAACAATTTTGTGCCAAGTATAGCCCATAAAGTCTTCCAAAAGTAACTCAAGAATATAACATCGCGATCAGAAACAATAGTCCTAGGCATGCCACGCAACCTAACGACTTCTCTAAAGAACAAATCCGCAATGTTTGAAGCATCATCGGTTTTATGACAAGCTATAAAATGTGCCATCTTAGAGAATCTATCCACAACAACAAAAATAGAATCCCTCCCCTTCTTAGTCCTAGGCAACCCCAAAATAAAGTCCATAGAAATGTCAATCCAAGTTCTTTTTAAGAATAGCACGCAAAAGTGTTCCCAAAGTTCTATTGACAACTTCAGTTTGTCCATCCGTTTGAGGATGACAAGTAGTAGAAAACAACAATTTTGTGCCAAGTTTAGCCCATAAAGTCTTCCAAAAGTAACTCAAGAATTTAACATCGCGACCAGAAACAATAGTCCTAGGCATGCCACGCAACGTAACGACTTCTCTAAAGAACAAATCCGCAATGTTTGAAGCATCATCGGTTTTATGACAAGCTATAAAATGTGCCATCTTAGAGAATCTATCCACAACAACAAAAATAGAATCCCTCCCCTTCTTAGTCCTAGGCAACCCCAAAATAAAGTCCATAGAAATGTCAATCCAAGTTCTTTTTAAGAATAGCACGCAAAAGTGTTCCCAAAGTTCTATTGACAACTTCAGTTTGTCCATCCGTTTGAGGATGACAAGTAGTAGAAAACAACAATTTTGTGCCAAGTATAGCCCATAAAGTCTTCCAAAAGTAACTCAAGAATATAACATCGCGATCAGAAACAATAGTCCTAGGCATGCCACGCAACCTAACGACTTCTCTAAAGAACAAATCCGCAATGTTTGAAGCATCATCGGTTTTATGACAAGCTATAAAATGTGCCATCTTAGAGAATCTATCCACAACAACAAAAATAGAATCCCTCCCCTTCTTAGTCCTAGGCAACCCCAAAATAAAGTCCATAGAAATGTCAATCCAAGTTCTTTTTAAGAATAGCACGCAAAAGTGTTCCCAAAGTTCTATTGACAACTTCAGTTTGTCCATCCGTTTGAGGATGAAAAGTAGTAGAAAACAACAATTTTGTGCCAAGTTTAGCCCATAAAGTCTTCCAAAAGTAACTCAAGAATTTAACATCGCGACCAGAAACAATAGTCCTAGGCATTCCATGCAACGTAACGACTTCTCTAAAGAACAAATCCGCAATGTTTGAAGCATCATCGGTTTAATGACAAGCTATAAAATGTGCCATCTTAGAGAATCTATCCACAACAACAAAAATAGAATCCCTCCCCTTCTTAGTCCTAGGCAACCCCAAAATAAAGTCCATAGAAATGTCAATCCAAGTTCTTTTTAAGAATAGCACGCAAAAGTGTTCCCAAAGTTCTATTGACAACTTCAGTTTGTCCATCCGTTTGAGGATGACAAGTAGTAGAAAACAACAATTTTGTGCCAAGTATAGCCCATAAAGTCTTCCAAAAGTAACTCAAGAATATAACATCGCGATCAGAAACAATAGTCCTAGGCATGCCACGCAACCTAACGACTTCTCTAAAGAACAAATCCGCAATGTTTGAAGCATCATCGGTTTTATGACAAGCTATAAAATGTGCCATCTTAGAGAATCTATCCACAACAACAAAAATAGAATCCCTCCCCTTCTTAGTCCTAGGCAACCCCAAAATAAAGTCCATAGAAATGTCAATCCAAGTTCTTTTTAAGAATAGCACGCAAAAGTGTTCCCAAAGTTCTATTGACAACTTCAGTTTGTCCATCCGTTTGAGGATGACAAGTAGTAGAAAACAACAATTTTGTGCCAAGTATAGCCCATAAAGTCTTCCAAAAGTAACTCAAGAATTAACATCGCGACCAGAAACAATAGTCCTAGGCATGCCACGCAACCTAACGACTTCTCTAAAGAACAAATCCGCAATGTTTGAAGCATCATCGGTTTTATGACAAGCTATAAAATGTGCCATCTTAGAGAATCTATCCACAACAACAAAAATAGAATCCCTCCCCTTCTTAGTCCTAGGCAACCCCAAAATAAAGTCCATAGAAATGTCAATCCAAGTTCTTTTTAAGAATAGCACGCAAAAGTGTTCCCAAAGTTCTATTGACAACTTCAGTTTGTCCATCCGTTTGAGGATGACAAGTAGTAGAAAACAACAATTTTGTGCCAAGTATAGCCCATAAAGTCTTCCAAAAGTAACTCAAGAATATAACATCGCGATCAGAAACAATAGTCCTAGGCATGCCACGCAACCTAACGACTTCTCTAAAGAACAAATCCGCAATGTTTGAAGCATCATCGGTTTTATGACAAGCTATAAAATGTGCCATCTTAGAGAATCTATCCACAACAACAAAAATAGAATCCCTCCCCTTCTTAGTCCTAGGCAACCCCAAAATAAAGTCCATAGAAATGTCAATCCAAGTTCTTTTTAAGAATAGCACGCAAAAGTGTTCCCAAAGTTCTATTGACAACTTCAGTTTGTCCATCCGTTTGAGGATGACAAGTAGTAGAAAACAACAATTTTGTGCCAAGTTTAGCCCATAAAGTCTTCCAAAAGTAACTCAAGAATTTAACATCGCGACCAGAAACAATAGTCCTAGGCATGCCACGCAACCTAACGACTTCTCTAAAGAACAAATCCGCAATGTTTGAAGCATCATCGGTTTAATGACAAGCTATAAAATGTGCCATCTTAGAGAATCTATCCACAACAACAAAAATAGAATCCCTCCCCTTCTTAGTCCTAGGCAACTCCAAAATAAAGTCCATAGAAATGTCAATCTAAGTTCTTTTTAAGAATAGCACGCAAAAGTGTTCCCAAAGTTCTATTGACAACTTCAGTTTGTCCATCCGTTTGAGGATGAAAAGTAGTAGAAAACAACAATTTTGTGCCAAGTTTAGCCCATAAAGTCTTCCAAAAGTAACTCAAGAATTTAACATCGCGACCAGAAACAATAGTCCTAGACATTCCATGCAACGTAACGACTTCTCTAAAGAACAAATCCGCAATGTTTGAAGCATCATCGGTTTTATGACAAGCTATAAAATGTGCCATCTTAGAGAATCTATCCACAACAACAAAAATAGAATCCCTCCCCTTCTTAGTCCTAGGCAACCCCAAAATAAAGTCCATAGAAATGTCAATCCAAGTTCTTTTTAAGAATAGCACGCAAAAGTGTTCCCAAAGTTCTATTGACAACTTCAGTTTGTCCATCCGTTTGAGGATGACAAGTAGTAGAAAACAACAATTTTGTGCCAAGTTTAGCCCATAAAGTCTTCCAAAAGTAACTCAAGAATATAACATCGCGATCAGAAACAATAGTCCTAGGCATGCCACGCAACCTAACGACTTCTCTAAAGAACAAATCCGCAATGTTTGAAGCATCATCGGTTTTATGACAAGCTATAAAATGTGCCATCTTAGAGAATCTATCCACAACAACAAAAATAGAATCCCTCCCCTTCTTAGTCCTAGGCAACCCCAAAATAAAGTCCATAGAAATGTCAATCCAAGTTCTTTTTAAGAATAGCACGCAAAAGTGTTCCCAAAGTTCTATTGACAACTTCAGTTTGTCCATCCGTTTGAGGATGACAAGTAGTAGAAACAACAATTTTGTGCCAAGTATAGCCCATAAAGTCTTCCAAAAGTAACTGCAGAACTAGTGGCTCCCGAGCGGTAAGAAGTGACCGCCCGAGCGCCAATGTTCAATGGAATTATGTTCGGGCAGAATGTGTGGCGCCTGGGCGGTAATTTATGATCGCCCGAGTGCCAGAACCAAACATCGCGGGCAGAACCTTCTGCGCCCGGGCGGTAGAACTTAACCGCCCGAGCGCCGAGCTCGCGCCCGGGCGGTAAGATTCGACCGCCCGAGCGCCAGCGAGATTTGGCAAGAGTGAGCCACGTTTCTTAAGCATGCAATAAGGTGATATATATAAACGAATTCCTTTCTCAGAATGAGAAGGAAACAAAAGAAAAAGCTACGAGAGAGCTTTTGAAATCCTTACGCCTGCATCTTTTAATCTGTCCGTCAGATTTGAAATCCAACTTCGGTACCGTGTTCCTATCGTTGTAGGCTACGCGTGGACGTAAGTTTTATTACGTTTAGACAAGATTTGAAATTATGATATTGTCAGAATTGAAAATGATTCAGATATGGTGTTTCTGCTACCGTAGACATTATAGAATTGAAGTCAGATTAAAGAACAGACTGTTTCTGTAATTGTTATGATTTTTGAAAGAGATTGACTGAGATTCTATATCAGAATTGTGTTAATATTCAGAGTATGAATTATGTTGACACAGATTATGAGTTCCAGTATTATAATTGTGATGTTCAGATTGACGAGGTTATTCAGATTGTATTATTATGCCGTCGAAACATCAGTTGATTTAGATTGATCAGATTCAGTATTGATTCAGATCGTATTGTGATATCGATGACATGAATTGAATTGTATCTTGTTCAGATATTGATCAGATTATGTACTGAGTTGAGTATGGATCAGAACAGATTGTGAATTGAGTTATTCATTGAAACTATGTATTCGATATTGTCTTTTCAGATTGGATATGGACAGAGTTGAATACAGGACATCGTCTTCGTCAGATAGGGACGACAAAGGTATAATTCATGTGATATCTGGGAAGATACAACTCAAATCAGATTCCATTTGAGTTTCCCAATAAAAATCACATACTAGATTATTGTTATATTCTGATCTGAATATGCTTTGTTTAGATGCTGATATGCTACTGCTCTGTTTATAGATTTATATACATTGCATTTGAGATAGGAGAGTCGTTGACAGCCATTGTCACATATCTAGATGTTCGGTGTATCTCAGCTTAGGAGCAGCCCTGACTCCTATTGCCAGTCGTTGATACAGCTCAGACCGAAGTCTAGGAATAAGACGTACAGTCACCACGAGTGGGAGGGTAGGTGACAGCCATTGACGTCTTATTCACACCGGGATCCCTAGAGTTATAGTTGAGTCGAGTCTAGACATGATTTGACTAGAACTGCATGCGTTTATGGATGTGGTTTCATAGACTATGAAACCCATTGTTATTGCTTTCAGTCATGATAGCATGTTTTTATGAATTGATTTGGGTAGCATGTTTATCTGATTCGAGTTGCAAGCTTATCTTGATTAAATTTCATAGATTATGAAATCTATTGATTTGAATTATATTCATGATAGAATATTTCATGATTTACTTTATGTATATGCATGTTTACCATGTTTTATACTGGGATTTATTCTCACCAAGTTATCCGGCTGTTGTCTTGTTTTGTGTGTGTGCATGACAACAGGTGGGGCTGGATCGAGGTCAAGAAGATGATGAGAGAAGACGAGTTAGCGTGGTGATTCCGGACTTACTGTAGATTTGGTTTATTACTTGAACTTAGTAACCGAACCTTAGACTTAGATTGTACAGTATTGCACTTTTATACTGAAATGTATTTTATACTGAGATGTATGTTATTTTGATTCCATTACCTTCCGCATTTACATTTTAAAAAGAAAAATTTTTAGACCCTGTTTATCAGAACTGATAATTAAATCCCAACGATGATTAAGAAGATGATTAGCGTCCGGGTCCCCACATCAAGAATTTAACATCGCGACCAGAAACAATAGTCCTAGGCATTCCATGCAACGTAACAACTTCTCTCAAGAACAAATCCGCAATGTTTGAAGCATCATCGGTTTAATGACAAGCTATAAAATGTGCCATCTTAGAGAATCTATCCACCAAACAAAAATAGAATCCTTCCCCTTCTTAGTCCTAGGCAACCCCAAAATAAAGTCCATAGAAATGTCAATCCAAGTTCTTTTTAAGAATAGCACGCAAAAGTGTTCCCAAAGTTCTATTAACAACTTCAGTTTGTCCATCCGTTTGAGGATGAGAAGTAGTAGAAAACAACAATTTTGTGCCAAGTTTAGCCCATAAATTATTCTAATAAGTAACTCAAGAATTTAACATCGCGACCAGAAACAATAGTCTAGGCATTCCATGCAACGTAACGACTTCTCTAAAGAACAAATCCGCAATGTTTGAAGCATCATCGGTTTAATGACAAGCTATAAAATGTGCCATCTAAGAGAATCTATCCACAACAACAAAAATAGAATCCCTCCCCTTCTTAGTCCTAGGCAACTCCAAAATAAAGTCCATAGAAATGTCAATCTAAGTTCTTTTTAAGAATAGCACGCAAAAGTGTTCCCAAAGTTCTATTGACAACTTCAGTTTGTCCATCCGTTTGAGGATGACAAGTAGTAGAAAACAACAATTTTGTGCCAAGTATAGCCCATAAAGTCTTCCAAAAGTAACTCAAGAATATAACATCGCGATCAGAAACAATAGTCCTAGGCATGCCACGCAACCTAACGACTTCTCTAAAGAACAAATCCGCAATGTTTGAAGCATCATCGGTTTTATGACAAGCTATAAAATGTGCCATCTTAGAGAATCTATCCACAACAACAAAAATAGAATCCCTCCCCTTCTTAGTCCAAGGCAACCCCAAAATAAAGTCCACAGAAATGTCAATCCAAGTTCTTTTTAAGAATAGCACGCAAAAGTGTTCCCAAAGTTCTATTGACAACTTCAGTTTGTCCATCCGTTTGAGGATGACAAGTAGTAGAAAACAACAATTTTGTGCCAAGTATAGCCCATAAAGTCTTCCAAAAGTAACTCAAGAATATAACATCGCGATCAGAAACAATAGTCCTAGGCATGCCACGCAACCTAACGACTTCTCTAAAGAACAAATCCGCAATGTTTGAAGCATCATCGGTTTTATGGCAAGCTATAAAATGTGCCATCTTAGAGAATCTATCCACAACAACAAAAATAGAATCCCTCCCCTTCTTAGTCCAAGGCAACCCCAAAATAAAGTCCATAGAAATGTCAATCCAAGTTCTTTTTAAGAATAGCACGCAAAAGTGTTCCCAAAGTTCTATTGACAACTTCAGTTTGTCCATCCGTTTGAGGATGAAAAGTAGTAGAAAACAACAATTTTGTGCCAAGTTTAGCCCATAAAGTCTTCCAAAAGTAACTCAAGAATTTAACATCGCGACAAGAAACAATAGTCCTAGGCATGCCATGCAACCTAACGACTTCTCTAAAGAACAAATCCGCAATGTTTGAAGCATCATCGGTTTAATGACAAGCTATAAAATGTGCCATCTTAGAGAATCTATCCACAACAACAAAAATAGAATCCCTCCCCTTCTTAGTCCTAGGCAACCCCAAAATAAAGTCCATAGAAATGTCAATCTAAGTTCTTTTTAAGAATAGCACGCAAAAGTGTTCCCAAAGTTCTATTGACAACTTCAGTTTGTCCATCCGTTTGAGGATGACAAGTAGTAGAAAACAACAATTTTGTGCCAAGTATAGCCCATAAAGTCTTCCAAAAGTAACTCAAGAATATAACATCGCGATCAGAAACAATAGTCCTAGCATGCCACGCAACCTAACGACTTCTCTAAAGAACAAATCCGCAATGTTTGAAGCATCATCGGTTTTATGACAAGCTATAAAATGTGCCATCTTAGAGAATCTATCCACAACAACAAAAATAGAATCCCTCCCCTTCTTAGTACTAGGCAACCCCAAAATAAAGTCCATAGAAATGTCAATCCAAGTTCTTTTTAAGAATAGCACGCAAAAGTGTTCCCAAAGTTCTATTGACAACTTCAGTTTGTCCATCCGTTTGAGGATGACAAGTAGTAGAAAACAACAATTTTGTGCCAAGTTTAGCCCATAAAGTCTTCCAAAAGTAACTCAAGAATTTAACATCGCGACCAGAAACAATAGTCCTAGGCATGCCACGCAACCTAACGACTTCTCTAAAGAACAAATCCGCAATGTTTGAAGCATCATCGGTTTTATGACAAGCTATAAAATGTGCCATCTTAGAGAATCTATCCACAACAACAAAAATAGAATCCCTCCCCTTCTTAGTCCTAGGCAACCCCAAAATAAAGTCCATAGAAATGTCAATCCAAGTTCTTTTTAAGAATAGCACGCAAAAGTGTTCCCAAAGTTCTATTGACAACTTCAGTTTGTCCATCCGTTTGAGGATGACAAGTAGTAGAAAACAACAATTTTGTGCCAAGTTTAGCCCATAAAGTCTTCCAAAAGTAACTCAAGAATTTAACATCGCGACCAGAAACAATAGTCCTAGGCATGCCATGCAACCTAACGACTTCTCTAAAGAACAAATCCGCAATGTTTGAAGCATCATCGGTTTAATGACAAGCTATAAAATGTGCCATCTTAGAGAATCTATCCACAACAACAAAAATAGAATCCCTCCCCTTCTTAGTCCTAGGCAACCCCAAAATAAAGTCCATAGAAATGTCAATCCAAGTTCTTTTTAAGAATAGCACGCAAAAGTGTTCCCAAAGTTCTATTGACAACTTCAGTTTGTCCATCCGTTTGAGGATGACAAGTAGTAGAAAACAACAATTTTGTGCCAAGTTTAGCCCATAAAGTCTTCCAAAAGTAACTCAAGAATTTAACATCGCGACCAGAAACAATAGTCCTAGGCATGCCATGCAACCTAACGACTTCTCTAAAGAACAAATCCGCAATGTTTGAAGCATCATCGGTTTTATGACAAGCTAGAAAATGTGCCATCTTAGAGAATCTATCCACAACAACAAAAATAGAATCCCTCCCCTTCTTAGTCCTAGGCAACCCCAAAATAAAGTCCATAGAAATGTCAATCCAAGTTCTTTTTAAGAATAGCACGCAAAAGTGTTCCCAAAGTTCTATTGACAACTTCAGTTTGTCCATCCGTTTGAGGATGACAAGTAGTAGAAAACAACAATTTTGTGCCAAGTTTAGCCCATAAAGTCTTCCAAAAGTAACTCAAGAATTTAACATCGCGACCAGAAACAATAGTCCTAGGCATGCCATGCAACCTAACGACTTCTCTAAAGAACAAATCCGCAATGTTTGAAGCATCATCGGTTTAATGACAAGCTATAAAATGTGCCATCTTAGAGAATCTATCCACAACAACAAAAATAGAATCCCTCCCCTTCTTAGTCCTAGGCAACCCCAAAATAAAGTCCATAGAAATGTCAATCCAAGTTCTTTTTAAGAATAGCACGCAAAAGTGTTCCCAAAGTTCTATTGACAACTTCAGTTTGTCCATCCGTTTGAGGATGACAAGTAGTAGAAAACAACAATTTTGTGCCAAGTTTAGCCCATAAAGTCTTCCAAAAGTAACTCAAGAATTTAACATCGCGACCAGAAACAATAGTCCTAGGCATGCCATGCAACCTAACGACTTCTCTAAAGAACAAATCCGCAATGTTTGAAGCATCATCGGTTTTATGACAAGCTATAAAATGTGCCATCTTAGAGAATCTATCCACAACAACAAAAATAGAATCCCTCCCCTTCTTAGTCCTAGGCAACCCCAAAATAAAGTCCATAGAAATGTCAATCCAAGTTCTTTTTAAGAATAGCACGCAAAAGTGTTCCCAAAGTTCTATTGACAACTTCAGTTTGTCCATCCGTTTGAGGATGACAAGTAGTAGAAAACAACAATTTTGTGCCAAGTTTAGCCCATAAAGTCTTCCAAAAGTAACTCAAGAATTTAACATCGCGACCAGAAACAATAGTCCTAGGCATGCCACTGCAACCTAACGACTTCTCTAAAGAACAAATCCGCAATGTTTGAAGCATCATCGGTTTTATGACAAGCTATAAAATGTGCCATCTTAGAGAATCTATCCACAACAACAAAAATAGAATCCCTCCCCTTCTTAGTCCTAGGCAACCCCAAAATAAAGTCCATAGAAATGTCAATCCAAGTTCTTTTTAAGAATAGCACGCAAAAGTGTTCCCAAAGTTCTATTGACAACTTCAGTTTGTCCATCCGTTTGAGGATGAAAAGTAGTAGAAAACAACAATTTTGTGCCAAGTTTAGCCCATAAAGTCTTCCAAAAGTAACTCAAGAATTTAACATCGCGACAAGAAACAATAGTCCTAGGCATGCCATGCAACCTAACGACTTCTCTAAAGAACAAATCCGCAATGTTTGAAGCATCATCGGTTTTATGACAAGCTAGAAAATGTGCCATCTTAGAGAATCTATCCACAACAACAAAAATAGAATCCCTCCCCTTCTTAGTCCTAGGCAACTCCAAAATAAAGTCAAGAGAAATGTCAATCCAAGTTCTTTTTAAGAATAGCACGCAAAAGTGTTCCCAAAGTTCTATTGACAACTTCAGTTTGTCCATCCGTTTGAGGATGACAAGTAGTAGAAAACAACAATTTTGTGCCAAGTATAGCCCATAAAGTCTTCCAAAAGTAACTCAAGAATATAACATCGCGATCAGAAACAATAGTCCTAGGCATGCCACGCAACCTAACGACTTCTCTAAAGAACAAATCCGCAATGTTTGAAGCATCAGTCGGTTTTATGGCAAGCTATAAAATGTGCCATCTTAGAGAATCTATCCACAACAACAAAAATAGAATCCCTCCTCTTCTTAGTCCAAGGCAACCCCAAATAAAGTTGTGACACCCCGATCCTCTTTTAAAATAAATACGCAGCGGAAATAAAATTTTCTCTTTAAAATATACGGAAGGAGTTTCAAAATACATTTCATCAAATATCTTTACAAAATAAATACATGATCATTTAAATGACATAACAAAAACAAAATATCATTCCTATGATCATGCCAAAATCCTCCTTCCAACGGTGTATGCATATGACCCCCGATCTACAGTCAACGTCCCGAGGCACCACTCTGATCTGCATCACATGAAATAACTGAAATGAGAATAAATCTCAGCAAGTGGAACTCTTATATAACAATGAACAATAACTCTGTAAAACATCTCTTTGAAATCATAAATACCATCAACTCTGAACTGTAAACTCTGAATATCAATAACTATAGCAATAGCATAAAATATGATGGTATTTCTCTTTTGCTCTGGGGATTGATATCAATAGTATCTCTGCTCTGGGGTGCTCGTATCCCAAATCGATATAAATACCGATAACTCTGAGGGATATAAGCCTCTGGGCGATGATCATCTAATATTGCATGCAATCTCTGACTATGTATTTATCAATCCGAAAACATTTAACTCTTCTCTGATTTTAAAGCCATCACTTTGAACTCTATATATCTCTTTGTATTCCCTTTAATCAATAATGAGACATACAATGCCTCCAATACATATAACAATACATACTATGGATCAAATGAAAGGGAATAACACAATAAACTCTTTGAAACACATACATATAAAATCATGTGAGCAAAAGGAATGAATTTCCACTTACAAACCACAACAAACACCTCAACTTAGCTCTTGATCACCACCTACAACAAATAATCCACAAATAACACCAATATCAACTAAATATCCAAGATTACAAGCTAAATAATCCATAAATCCACATAAACAACCAACCTAAACAACTCTTAATTTACAACCTTAACAGAATCGCACCAAAAGCTTACCCAAGCTTCCTAGCACCAAGGAGAACGTCGAACTCAAGTCGAAATTCCTAAACAAACGCTTGAATCGAAGATAGGAAGTGAAAGAAATGACCAAAAACCCTAGAAATGGAGAGAAAAGTCGAGAATTGAGGAGAAAAGAAAGGGAAAGTATGGCCAACCACTCCAAAAAGTAGCTTAAAAACTCGCCCATACCTTCACCGCGGGTGCGCCAACACAAGACCGCGGGTGCGCAATGGCTACGGCATCTCAAAAAATCTGGAACTACAGGGAACAGCGCGGGTGCGGCAGGCGGTCTCTACATCAGCGCGGGGGGTGCGGTCTCCACCGCGGGGGCACTCCAGTTAAGAGCGCGGGTGCACTCAAGCCACGGCCAAGCACTATTCCCATGCAACTAGAATCGATCCGAAACTCTGAACGAACAACCAACATCAACTAACACCTCAAGACAATAAAACTAACAATACTATAGCCCAAAAATACAACTCTGAACATCTAATCAAATATCCCAAATAACAAACGAAACTTAAATCGTAACGTACACGGGCTCGGCTATTACAATCTCCCCCCCCTTAAGGGAATTTCGTCCGCGAAATTGACGTCACGGCACGAACAACTCAGGATTACTTCTCTCTCATCTCATCCTCTGGTTCCCACGTAGCCTCCTCTATCAAATGGTTCCTCCAAAGAACTTTGACAATGCCGATCTCTTTGTTCCTCAACACTCTAACTGTGCGATCCAGAATCTGAATCGGAATCTCTTGATACGTCAAATTCGGCGTCAAGTCCAATGGCTCATGGCGAAGAACATGGGAAGGATCTGCAACATACTTCCTGAGCATCGATACGTGAAACACATTATGAACTCTGTCAAGATCTGGAGGTAGGGCTAATCTGTAGGCTCTGTCACCAACTCTGTCCAAAATCTCGAATGGACCAATAAATCTAGGACTCAACTTGCCCTTCTTGCCAAATCTCATCACACCCTTGAGAGGTGCTATCTTCAGAAACACGTGATCGCCAACCTCGAACTGCAAAGGCCTACGACGAACATCTGCATAGCTCTTCTGTCTGGACTGGGCAGTCTTCATCCTTTCTCTGATAACAGCAACAATATCGGTAGTCTGCTGGACCAACTCTGGTCCCAACATCTTCCTCTCACCAACCTCGTCCCAATACAAGGGAGATCTGCACTTCCTGCCATAAAGTGCCTCATACGGTGCCATGCCAATCGTTGCCTGGTAGCTATTATTATAAGTGAACTCAACCAAAGGCAACAAAGAATCCCAGCTACCTGGAAAGTCTATAGTACAAGCTCTGAGCATATCCTCAAGAATCTGAATGACTCTCTCTGACTGACCATCGCTCTGAGGATGATAGGCTGTACTGAACGCTAACCGCGAACCCATAGCTCTGTGCAAACTCTTCCAAAACTCTGAAGTAAATCTAGGGTCACGATCAGACACGATCGACACAGGGACACCATGAAGTCTGACAATCTCTGCTATGTAGTCCTCGGCATATTGGTTCATCGAATACGTCGTCTTGACTGGAAGAAAGTGCGCTGACTTAGTCAATCGATCAACGATAACCCAAATAGAATTGAAACCTCTCTGCACTCTGGGAAGACCAGTCACGAAATCCATCGTAATATGCTCCCACTTCCACTGAGGAATCGGCAATGACAACAATGTCCCAGCAGGTCTCTGGTGTTCAATCTTCACCTGCTGACAAGTAAGGCACTGAGAAATGAACACGGCAACATCCTTCTTCATACCTGGCCACCAGTAGAGTCGACGAAGATCCTGATACATCTTCGTACTGCCTGGATGAATCGAATACGGCGCGGTATGAGCCTCTGTCAGAATATCTCTACGAATATCATCGCCAACAGGAACACAAATACGACCTCTGAAAGTCACCAAACCATCACCATTCAAGGCAAACTCTGAATTACCTCTAATCTCTGCTCTATCTCTCAACTCTGTCAACTGAACATCAGTCGACTGCTCTCTACGAATCCTGTCCGTCAATGAAGATCGATTAACCAACGCTGAAAGACGAGCAATGGTGCCTGGAATCACCAGATCAATCTCCTCTCTCTGCAAATCCATCAGCAACGGTCTCTGAATCAAAGAACTCAATGAAGCACTTGACTTACGACTCAAAGCATCAGCCACAACATTCGCCTTCCCTGGGTGATAACTGATAGTCACATCGTAATCTTTGACCAGCTCTAACCACCTCCTCTGTCGCATATTGAGCTCTTTCTGCGAGAACAGATACTTCAAACTCTTGTGGTCTGTGAAAATCTCACACTTTTCGCCATACAAGTAGTGTCTCCAAATCTTCAGGGCGAAAACCACAGCTGCCAACTCTAAATCATGCGTCGGATAATTCTTCTCATAATCCTTCAACTGGCGAGAAGCATAGGCAATGACCTTACCTCTCTGCATCAACACTGCCCCGAGACCCTTCTTCGACGCATCGGTAAAGACCACAAAATCCTCTGAACCACTGGGCAATGCGAGAATAGGAGCTGACGTCAATCTATCCTTCAACTCCTGAAATGCACTCTGGCAATCTATAGACCACTCGAACTTCACATTCTTCCTCGTCAAATTGGACAATGGCAGGGCAATCTTGGAAAAGTCTGAAATGAAACGACGATAATAACCCGCCAAACCAAGGAAACTGCGTACCTCATAAATAGTCGTAGGAATAGGCCACTTCTGAATCGCCTCTATCTTCATCGGATCAACAGCAATGCCATCCCTCGAAACGACATGGCCTAGAAAAGAAATCTGATCCAACCAAAACTCACACTTCTTCAACTTGGCAAACAACCTCCGCTCTCTCAACAACTGGAGCACAACTCTGAGATGCTCTGAATGAAGCTCTCTGGTCTTAGAATAGATCAAGATATCATCGATGAAGACAATGACAAAGCTATCCAAATACGACTTGAACACACGGTTCATCAGGTCCATGAAGACAGAAGGGGCATTGGTCAAACCAAAAGACATCACGAGAAACTCATAGTGACCATACCTGGTCCGGAAAGCCGTCTTAGGGATATCGGACTCCCTAACCTTCAACTGATAGTAGCCAGACCGAAGATCAATCTTTGAGAAAACAGTGGCACCCTGGAGTTGGTCAAACAAATCATCAATCCGTGGCAACGGATACTTGTTCTTGATCGTCACTTTGTTAAGCTCCCTATAGTCGATACACAGACGCAAAGAACCATCCTTCTTCTTAACAAATAGAACCGGAGCTCCCCAAGGCGAAAAACTCGGACGAATAAAACCCTTATCTAGAAGATCCTGCAACTGCGTCTTCAACTCTTTCATCTCAGTAGGAGCCATCCTATACGGAGCCTTAGAAATAGGAACCGTACCTGGAGCAAGATCAATAACAAACTCTACATCTCTATCCGGCGGCAAACCCGGAACATCATCCTCAAACACATCAGCAAACTCCCTCACCACATCAATATCATCAATATTCAACTTAATCAGTCTATCAACATCCACAATAGATGCCAGAAAAACATCACAACCTCTACACAATAGCCTCTCAGCATCAAGACACGAAATAAAAGGAAGGACCAGCGAAGTACCTGAGCTGGCGAGAACTCCTCCCTGGCCATCATCTGCAAAAGTCACCGTCTTAGCAACGCAATCAATAACAGCACGATAGGTCGACAGCCAATCCATGCCAAGAATAACATCAAAGGCAACCATCGGGATCACAATCAAATCAGCAAAGACCTCTCGATCAACAAAACGAACGGGGCACGCATACACTATGGAAGTCGGGCACAAAACATCTCCCGAAGGCAAAACAACACTAAGCTGAAGGGGAATAACAGAAGGAACTATACCCAAAGATCTCAAAAACAATTCAGACATAAAAGAATGAGTAGCACCAGTATCAATCAAAGTAGTAGCTACTCTGCCTGAAATTAAAATGGAACTAGAGATTACAGAAGAATTACGATTAATACCTTCCTTAGTCATCGAAAAGATACGACCTTGCACCTTCTCCTGGCTAGCTCCCTTAGGACAATCTCTGGAAATGTGGCCTGGCATGCCACAACGATAGCAAGAACGAGTGCCAAATCTACACTCTCCACGATGAGGTCTGCCACACTTGGGACACAAGGATCTCTCAGAATCAGACGGAGCAACTGGCGCTGACGGTGGCCTAGGACTCTGATCCACCTTGCCCTTCCCCTTGAATCGATCTCTGCCACGCTGACCTGAACTCTGGCCTCTCTGAACACTAGCCTGGTGCCTCGCCTGTCTCTCCCTGGCGATATCCTTCTCGTCCTGCTCTGCTAGCAACGTCTTGGACACAATCTCCTTGAAAGTAACAGCCTTGGACATATTGATATCCCGTCGAATCTCCGCTCTAAGGCCTCGAATGAAGTGAGCGCCTTTATCTTTATCACTGGTAGCAATGTACGGAGCAAATAGGCAACCCTCCTCGAACCTGAGAATATACTCATCCACGTTCAAGCTCCCCTGACGAAGCTCCAAGAACTCTATAACCTTCCTCGCTCGCAGTGCATCAGGAAAGTACTTGTCGTAGAAAAGCTCAGTAAACTCAGACCACTTCAATGTAGAAACATCAATGCCAACCTTGGTCGCATTCCACCACAAACGTGCAGCTTTAACCAGCATAAAAACAGCACAACTGATACGATCTCTGTCCTCATAGTGGAGATGATCAAAAATCGCCTCCAAAGCCTTGACCCACTCTACTGCAGCTAAAGGATCGGAGCTGCCTGGAAACTCGGGTGGATCCATCCTCTTAAACGCAGAAAAGATAGCATCAGAACCAACTGCAGCTGGAGCAACCTGCCCTCTACCTTGGCCTCTGCCCTGGCCTGCTCCTTGCAGTCTAAGCAACTGCTGGATCTGCTCACTGTGAACCTTAGCCTGCTCCTTCAGTAACTTGCCGAACTCGTCGACAACTCTCGAGGACGAACTATCCTCCCCCTCTGACGCCTTACGCTTAGGAGGCATCCTCTACTCTACAATGCTCACAAGACACCAATCAATACATAACAATAGATAGATGCAAAGAAAACATACCCGGACAGTTGAAAGTAGACGAAGTCATATGCATTGGTCCGAAGAACACCGCTCTGATACCACTAAATGTGACACCCCGATCCTCTTTTAAAATAAATACACAGCGGAAATAAAATTTTTCTTTTCAAATACGGAAGGAGTTTCAAAATACATTTCTTTAAATATCTTTACAAAATAAATACATGATCATTTAAATGACATAACAAAAACAAAACATCATTCCTATGATCATGCCAAAATCCTCCTTCCAACGGTGTATGCATATGACCCCCGATCTACAGTCAACGTCCCGGGGCACCACTCTGATCTGCATCACATGAAATAACTGGAATGAGAATAAATCTCAGCAAGTGGAACTCTGATATAACAATGAACAATAACTCTGTAAAACATATCTTTGAAATCATAAATACCATCAACTCTGAACTGTAAACTCTGAATATCGATAACATAGCAATAGCATAAAAATATGATGGTATTTCTCTTTTACTCTGGGGATTGATATCAATAGTATCTCTGCTCTGGGGTGCTCGTATCCCAAATCGATATAAATACCGATAACTCTGAGGGATATAAGCCTATGGGCGATGATCATCTAATATTGCATGCAATCTCTGACTATGATTAATCAATCCAATAAAACATTTGAACTCTGAATAGAATTTAAAGCCGTCACTTTGGAAACCATATCTTTTCTCTTGTATTCCCTTATAACAATAATTGAGACATCAATGCCTCCAATAGATAATCAATGGGATCAATACATAACAATGAATCAATGGAAGGGAATAACACTTTGAAACCTTTAAAACACAATACATATAATATCATGTGAGCAAAAAGGATGAAATTCCACTTACAAACCACAACAAACACCTCAACTTAGCTCTTGATCACCACCTACAACAAATAATCCACAAATAACACCAATATCAACTAAATATCCAAGATTACAAGCTAAATAATCCATAAATCCACATAAACAACCAACCTAAACAACTCTTAATTTACAACCTTAACAGAATCGCACCAAAAGCTTACCCAAGCTTCCTAGCACCAAGGAGAACGTCGAACTCAAGTCGAAATTCCAAACAAACGCCTGAATAGAAGATAGGAAAGGAAAGAAATGACTAAAAACCCTTGAAATGGAGAGAAATGTCGAGAATAGAGGAGAAAAGAAAGGGAAAGTATGGCCAACCACTCCAAAAAGTAGCTTAAAAACTCGCCCATACCTTCACCGCGGGTGCGCTCCTCTAAGCACCGCGGGTGCGCAATGGTTTCGGCAGCCACAAAAATTCTGGAACACGAACAGCGCGGGTGCGGCGACGCAAGCAGCACGGGTGCGGTCTCTACCGCGGGGGCACTCCAGTTAAGAGCGCGGGTGCACTCTGGTCACGGCAAAGCACTATTCCCAAGCAACTCAAATCGAACCAAAACGCTGAAACGAACAACCAACATCAACTAACACCTCAAGACAATAAAACTAACAATACTATAGCCCAAAATACAACTCTGAACATCTAATCAAATATCCCAAATAACAAACGAAACTTAAATCGTACCGTACACTGGGCTCGGTTATTACAAAAATAAAGTCCATAGAAATGTCAATCCAAGTTCGTTTTAAAAATAGCACGCAAAAGTGTTCCCAAAGTTCTATTGACAACTTCAGTTTGTCCATCCGTTTGAGGATGACAAGTAGTAGAAAACAACAATTTTGTGCCAAGTTTAGCCCATAAAGTCTTCCAAAAGTAACTCAAGAATTTAACATCGCGACCAGAAACAATAGTCCTAGGCATGCCATGCAACCTAACGACTTCTCTAATGAACAAATCCGCAATGTTTGAAGCATCATTTGTTTTATGACAAGCTATAAAATGTGTCATCTTAGATAATCTATCCACAACAACAAAAAAAGAATCCCTACCCTTCTTAGTCCTAGGCAACCCCAAAATAAATTCCATAGAAATGTCAATCCAAGTTCTTTTTAAGAATAGCACGCAAAAGTGCTGCCAAAGTTTTATTGACAACTTTAGTTTGTCCATCCGTTTGAGGATAACAAGTAGTAGAAAACAACAATTTTGTGCCAAGTTTAGCCCATAAAGTATTCCAAAAGTAACTCAAGAATTTAACATCGCGACCAGAAACAATAGTCTTAGGCATGCCATGCAACCTAACGACTTCTCTAAAGAACAAATCCGCAATGTTTGAAGCATCATTGGTTTTATGACAAGCTATAAAATGTGCCATCTTAGAGAATCTATCCACAACAACAAAAAAAGAATCCCTACCCTTCTTAGTCCTAGGCAACCCCAGAATAAACTTTGTAGAAATGTCAATCCAAGTTCTTTTTATGAATAGCACGCAAAAGTGTTCCCAAAGTTTTATTGACAACTTCAGTCTGTCCATCCGTTTGAGGATGAAAAGTAGCAGAAAACAACAATTTTGTGCCAAGTTTAGCCCATAAAGTCTTCCAAAAGTAACTCAAGAATTTAACATCGCGACCAGAAACAATAGTCCTAGACATGCCATGCAACCTAACGACTTCTCTAAAGAACAAATCCGCAATGTTTGAAGCATCATCGGTTTTATGACAAGCTATAAAATGTGCCATCTTAGATAATCTATCCACAACAACAAAAAAAGAATCCCTACCCTTCTTAGTCCTAGGCAACCCCAAAATAAAGTCCATAGAAATGTCAATCCAAGTTCTTTTTAAGAATAGCACGCAAAAGTGTTCCCAAAGTTCTATTGACAACTTCAGTTTGTCCATCCGTTTGAGGATGACAAGTAGTAGAAACCAACAATTTTGTGCCAAGTTTAGCCCATAAAGTCTTCCAAAAGTAACACAAGAATTTAATATCGCGACCAGAAACAATATTCCTAGGCATGCCATGCAACCTAACGACTTCTCTAAAGAACAAATCCGCAATGTTTGAAGCATCATCGGTTTTATGACAAGCTAGAAAATGTGCCATCTTAGATAATCTATCCACAACAACAAAAATAGAATCCCTCCCCTTCTTAGTCATAGGCAACCCCAAAATAAAGTCCATAGGAATGTCAATCCAAGTTCTTTTTTAGAATAGCACGCAAAAGTGTTCCAAAGTTCTATTGACAACTTCAGTTTGTCCATCCGTTTGAGGATGACAAGTAGTAGAAAACAATAATTTTGTGTCAGGTTTAGCCCATAAATTCTTCCAAAAGTAACTCAAGAATTTAACATCATGACCAGAAACAATGGTCCTAGACATGCCATGCAACCTAACGACTTCTCTAAAGAACAAATCCGCAATGTTTGAAGCAACATCGGTTTTATGACAAGCTAGAAAATGTGCCATCTTAGATAATCTATCCACAACAACAAAAATAGAATCCCTCCCCTTCTTAGTCATAGGAAACCCCAAAATAAAGTCCATAGAAATGTCAATCCAAGTTCTTTTTAAGAATAGCACGCAAAAGTGTTCCCAAAGTTTTATTGACAACTTCAGTTTGTCCATCCGTTTGAGGATGACAAGTAGTAGAAAACAACAATTTTGTGCCAAGTTTAGCCCATAAAGTCTTCCAAAAGTAACTAAAGAATTTAACATCGCGACCAGAAACAATAGTCCTAGGCATGCCATGCAACCTAACGACTTCTCTAAAGAACAAATCCGCAATGTTTGAAGCATCATCGGTTTTATGACAAGCTAGAAAATGTGCCATCTTAGATAATCTATCCACAACAACAAAAATAGAATCCCTCCCCTTCTTAGTCATAGGCAACCCCAAAATAAAGTCCATAGGAATGTCAATCCAAGTTCTTTTTTAGAATAGCACGCAAAAGTGTTCCAAAGTTCTATTGACAACTTCAGTTTGTCCATCCGTTTGAGGATGACAAGTAGTAGAAAACAATAATTTTGTGTCAGGTTTAGCCCATAAATTCTTCCAAAAGTAACTCAAGAATTTAACATCATGACCAGAAACAATGGTCCTAGACATGCCATGCAACCTAACGACTTCTCTAAAGAACAAATCCGCAATGTTTGAAGCAACATCGGTTTTATGACAAGCTAGAAAATGTGCCATCTTAGATAATCTATCCACAACAACAAAAATAGAATCCCTCCCCTTCTTAGTCATAGGAAACCCCAAAATAAAGTCCATAGAAATGTCAATCCAAGTTCTTTTTAAGAATAGCACGCAAAAGTGTTCCCAAAGTTTTATTGACAACTTCAGTTTGTCCATCCGTTTGAGGATGACAAGTAGTAGAAAACAACAATTTTGTGCCAAGTTTAGCCCATAAAGTCTTCCAAAAGTAACTAAAGAATTTAACATCGCGACCAGAAACAATAGTCCTAGGCATGCCATGCAACCTAACGACTTCTCTAAAGAACAAATCCGCAATGTTTGAAGGATCATTGGTTTTATGACAAGCTATAAAATGTGCCATCTTAGAGAATCTATCCACAACAACAAAAAAAGAATCCCTACCCTTCTTAGTCCTAGGCAACCCTAAAATAAATTCCATAGAAATGTCAATCCAAGTTCTTTTTAAGAATAGCACGCAAAAGTGTTCCCAAAGTTCTATTGACAACTTCAGTTTGTCCATCCGTTTGAGAATGACAAGTAGTAGAAAACAACAATTTTGTGCCAAGTTTAGCACATAAAGTCTTCCAAAAGTAACTAAAGAATTTAACATCGCGACCAGAAACAATAGTCCTAGGCATGCCATGCAACCTAACGACTTCTATAAAGAACAAATCCGCAATGTTTGAAGCATCATCGGTTTTATGAAAAGCTAGAAAATGTGTCATCTTAGATAATCTATCCACAACAACAAAAATAGAATCCCTCCCCTTCTTAGTCATAGGAAACCCCAAAATAAAGTCCATAGAAATGTCAATCCAAGTTCTTTTTAAGAATAGCACGCAAAAGTGTTCCCAAAGTTTTATTGACAACTTCAGTTTGTCCATCCGTTTGAGGATGACAAGTAGTAGAAAACAACAATTTTGTGTCAAGTTTAGCCCATAAAGTCTTCCAAAAGTAACTAAAGAATTTAACATCGCGACCAGAAACAATAGTCCTAGGCATGCCATGCAACCTAACGACTTCTCTAAAGAACAAATCCGCAATGTTTGAAGCAACATCGGTTTTATGACAAGCTAGAAAATGTGCCATCTTAGATAATCTATCCACAACAACAAAAATAGAATCCCTCCCCTTCTTAGTCTTAGGAAACCCCAAAATAAAGTCCATAGAAATGTCAATCCAAGTTCTTTTTAAGAATAGCACGCAAAAGTGTTCCCAAAGTTTTATTGACAACTTCAGTTTGTCCATCCGTTTGAGGATGACAAGTAGTAGAAAACAACAATTTTGTGCCAAGTTTAGCCCATAAAGTCTTCCAAAAGTAACTAAAGAATTTAACATCGCGACCAGAAACAATAGTCCTAGGCATGCCATGCAACCTAACGACTTCTCTAAAGAACAAATCCGCAATGTTTGAAGCATCATCGGTTTTATGACAAGCTAGAAAATGTGCCATCTTAGATAATCTATCCACAACAACAAAAATAGAATCCCTCCCCTTCTTAGTCATAGGCAACCCCAAAATAAAGTCCATAGGAATGTCAATCCAAGTTCTTTTTTAGAATAGCACGCAAAAGTGTTCCAAAGTTCTATTGACAACTTCAGTTTGTCCATCCGTTTGAGGATGACAAGTAGTAGAAAACAATAATTTTGTGTCAGGTTTAGCCCATAAATTCTTCCAAAAGTAACTCAAGAATTTAACATCATGACCAGAAACAATGGTCCTAGACATGCCATGCAACCTAACGACTTCTCTAAAGAACAAATCCGCAATGTTTGAAGCAACATCGGTTTTATGACAAGCTAGAAAATGTGCCATCTTAGATAATCTATCCACAACAACAAAAATAGAATCCCTCCCCTTCTTAGTCATAGGAAACCCCAAAATAAAGTCCATAGAAATGTCAATCCAAGTTCTTTTTAAGAATAGCACGCAAAAGTGTTCCCAAAGTTTATTGACAACTTCAGTTTGTCCATCCGTTTGAGGATGACAAGTAGTAGAAAACAACAATTTTGTGCCAAGTTTAGCCCATAAAGTCTTCCAAAAGTAACTAAAGAATTTAACATCGCGACCAGAAACAATAGTCCTAGGCATGCCATGCAACCTAACGACTTCTCTAAAGAACAAATCCGCAATGTTTGAAGGATCATTGGTTTTATGACAAGCTATAAAATATGCCATCTTAGAGAATCTATCCACAACAACAAAAAAAGAATCCCTACCCTTCTTAGTCCTAGGCAACCCTAAAATAAATTCCATAGAAATGTCAATCCAAGTTCTTTTTAAGAATAGCACGCAAAAGTGTTCCCAAAGTTCTATTGACAACTTCAGTTTGTCCATCCGTTTGAGAATGACAAGTAGTAGAAAACAACAATTTTGTGCCAAGTTTAGCACATAAAGTCTTCCAAAAGTAACTAAAGAATTTAACATCGCGACCAGAAACAATAGTCCTAGGCATGCCATGCAACCTAACGACTTCTATAAAGAACAAATCCGCAATGTTTGAAGCATCATCGGTTTTATGAAAAGCTAGAAAATGTGTCATCTTAGATAATCTATCCACAACAACAAAAATAGAATCCCTCCCCTTCTTAGTCATAGGAAACCCCAAAATAAAGTCCATAGAAATGTCAATCCAAGTTCTTTTTAAGAATAGCACGCAAAAGTGTTCCCAAAGTTTTATTGACAACTTCAGTTTGTCCATCCGTTTGAGGATGACAAGTAGTAGAAAACAACAATTTTGTGTCAAGTTTAGCCCATAAAGTCTTCCAAAAGTAACTAAAGAATTTAACATCGCGACCAGAAACAATAGTCCTAGGCATGCCATGCAACCTAACGACTTCTCTAAAGAACAAATCCGCAATGTTTGAAGCAACATCGGTTTTATGACAAGCTAGAAAATGTGCCATCTTAGATAATCTATCCACAACAACAAAAATAGAATCCCTCCCCTTCTTAGTCTTAGGAAACCCCAAAATAAAGTCCATAGAAATGTCAATCCAAGTTCTTTTTAAGAATAGCACGCAAAAGTGTTCCCAAAGTTTTATTGACAACTTCAGTTTGTCCATCCGTTTGAGGATGACAAGTAGTAGAAAACAACAATTTTGTGCCAACTTTAGCCCATAAAGCCTTCCAAAAGTAACTAAAGAATTTAACATCGCGACCAGAAACAATAGTCCTAGGCATGCCATGCAACCTAACGACTTCTCTAAAGAACAAATCCGCAATGTTTGAAGCATCATTGGTTTTATGACAAGCTATAAAATGTGCCATCTTAGAGAATCTATCCACAACAACAAAAAAAGAATCCCTACCCTTCTTAGTCCTAGGCAACCCCAAAATAAATTCCATAGAAATGTCAATCCAAGTTCTTTTTAAGAATAGCACGCAAAAGTGTTCCCAAAGTTCTATTGACAACTTCAGTTTGTCCATCCGTTTGAGGATGACAAGTAGTAGAAAACAACAATTTTGTGCCAAGTTTAGCCCATAAAGTCTGCCAAAAGTAACTCAAGAATTTAACATCGCGACCAAAAACAATAGTCCTAGGCATGCCATGCAACCTAACGACTTCTCTAAAGAACAAATCCGCAATGTTTGAAGCATCATCGGTTTTATGACAAGCTATAAAATGTGCCATTTTAGAGAATCTATCCACAATAACAAAAATAGAATCTCTACCCTTCTTAGTCCTAGGCAACCCCAAAATAAACTCTATAGAAATGTCAATCCAAGTTCTTTTTATGAATAGCACGCAAAAGTGTTCCCAAAATTCTATTGACAACTTCAGTCTGTCTATCTGTTTGAGGATGAAAAGTAGTAGAAAACAACAATTTTGTACCAAGTTTGGCTCATAAAGTATTCCAAAAGTAACTCAAGAATTTAACATCGCGACCAGAAACAATAGTCCTAGGCATGCCATGCAACCTAACGACTTCTATAAAGAACAAATCTGCAATGTTTGAAGCATCATCGGTTTTATGACAAGCTAGAAAATGTGCCATCTTAGATAATCTATCCACAACAACAAAAATAGAATCCCTCCCCTTCTTAGTCATAGGCAACCCCAAAATAAAGTCAATAGAAATGTCAATCCAAGTTCTTTTTTAGAATAGCACGCAAAAGTGTTCCAAAGTTCTATTGACAACTTCAGTTTGTCCATCCGTTTGAGGAAGACAAGTAGTAGAAAACAATAATTTTGTGTCAGGTTTAGCCCATAAATTCTTCCAAAAGTAACTCAAGAATTTTAACATCATGACCAGAAACAATGGTCCTAGACATGCCATGCAACCTAACGACTTCTCTAAAGAACAAATCCGCAATGTTTGAAGCATCATCGGTTTTATGAAAAGCTAGAAAATGTGCCATCTTAGATAATCTATCCACAACTACAAAAATAGAATCCCTCCCCTTCTTAGTCATAGGCAACCCCAAAATAAAGTCCATAGAAATGTCAATCCATGTTCTTTTTAAGAATAGCACGCAAAAGTGTTCCCAAAGTTCTATTGACAACTTCAGTTTGTCCATCCGTTTGAGGTTGACAAGTAGTAGAAAACAACAATTTTGTGCCAAGTTTAATCCATAAAGTATTCCAAAAGTAACTCAAGAATTTAACATCGCGACCAAAAACAAAAGTCTTAGGCATGCCATGCAACCTAACGACTTCTGTAAAGAACAAATCCGCAATGTTTGAAGGATCATCGGTTTTATGACAAGCTATAAAATGTGCCATCTTAGAGAATCTATGCACAACAACAAAATAGAATCCCTACCCTTCTTAGTCCTAGGCAACCCCAAAATAAAGTCCATAGAAATGTCAATCCAAGTTCGTTTTAAAAATAGCACGCAAAAGTGTTCCCAAAGTTCTATTGACAACTTCAGTTTGTCCATCCGTTTGAGGTTAACAAGTAGTAGAAAACAACAATTTTGTGCCAAGTTTAGCCCATAAAGTATTCCAAAAGTAACTCAAGAATTTAACATCGCGACCAAAAACAATAGTCTTAGGCATGCCATGCAACCTAACGACATCTCTAAAGAACAAATCCGCAATGTTTGAAGCATCATTGGTTTTATGACAAGCTATAAAATGTGCCATCTTAGAGAATCTATCCACAACAACAAAAAAAGAATCCCTACCCTTCTTAGTCCTAGGCAACCCCAAAATAAAGTCCATAGAAATGTCAATCCAAGTTCTTTTTATGAATAGCACGCAAAAGTGTTCCCAAAGTTTTATTGACAACTTCAGTTTGTCCATCCGTTTGAGGATGACAAGTAGTAGAAAACAACAATTTTGTGCCAAGTTTAGCCCATAAAGTCTTCCAAAAGTAACTAAAGAATTTAACATCGCGACCAGAAACAATAGTCCTAGGCATGCCATGCAACCTAACGACTTCTCTTAAGAACAAATCCGCCATGTTTGAAGCATCCTCGGTTTTATGAAAAGGTATAAAATTTGCCAACTAAGAGAATCTATCCACAACAACAAAAATAGAATTCCTCCCCTTCTTTGATATGAATCTGGCTAGGCACCGTGTGCAAATGTTTGGGGAAAGATTTAAGTGGTGTTGCTGTGTTGAAATTTCAAGCTTGAGCGTGATTAATAATGAAGAATCAATCATATTCAAGTTTTTGAAGAAGTTTAAAGAAACATTTCAAGGACTCATGATGAACTACCAAATAGGAGCTACAAGTTGGATGTTTACATTAGAGAAGGTTGGGAATCATGGGAATAATATTGGAAGGCTTTGGAATGTTATTCAAGTGCAAAATGTCGAAGCAAGACCGCACCTGCAGTCCTGCAAGCACCGCACCCGCATTCTAAATCATAGAAATAAGAAGAAAGGCCGAAGCCATAGCGCACCCGCGCTCATCCGAAGCACCGCACCCGCGGTGCCACACCGCACCCGCGCTCCTTACGTTACCGCACCCGCGGTCTTGTAAAAAAAAAGAAATTTTTTTTTTTTTTTTTAAAAAAATTTTTTTTTTTTTTTTCGATGCCGGACCGCACCCGCGGTCTTGTCTGCACCGCACCCGCGGTCTGCTTCCGTGAAGAATTTTTCTACAAATTTCTTTATGACTTTTGTGCACTACTTTTCATGTATTGATTATTATATAATGATTGTAATAGACTTGAACGAAATTAATAATTGAATGATATGAAAATTGTTTGAGTTTTTCTCAACTTTCAAAGCTTTAAGCTTTGTTCTTCTCAAAGAAGAAAACCAAATCAAACTTATCAAAGATTTCATCTTTGTGGCGTTTGTCGATTGTTTCTTCGCTCGGATTGTCAAAACAAGTTCTTTGAAGGTTCGTTCGAGATTCAATTGTTATCCTCGTTGATATTTGTTGCTAAGATTTAATATCTTAGAGGTGAATTTCACAAATCTTTACTTGTTTCAAAAGATCGGGACAACATAATAGATCCTTGTTTGTTATTGAGTTGAGGGTGCGATTTCTATATTCGTGCTTGCCTTTCATTCGTACGAGGATTCTCATCATTTGGTATCAGAGCTTTGGCTCATTGAAATCAAGTAAGTATCTTGTTCTTCATTTTCAGATCTGTCTAAAAATCAAATAAAAATATAAATATCCGTTCTGTTATCAGATCTGTGTTATCCTTTTGTTTCTATTGTCATATCTATAAAAAAAAAACAAAAACAAAAATTCATTTTGTTATCAGATTTGTGTTATCCTTTCGTTTCTATTGTCAAATCTTTCTATATAAGAAAAGAAAAATATAAATTCGTTCTGTTATCAGATCTGTGTTATTCCTTCGTTTCTGTTTTCAAATCTGTGTTATCTATTCGTTGTTATTCAAGATCTTTCTAAAATTTCGATTATGTTTTCAGATCCGTGTTATCCTTTGTGTTGTTGTAAGATCTGCGTTTTTCAAGTGTTCTTTGTTTTGTGCAGTCCAAGTGAGACAGTTGCAAGTGTCCACGAGTTGAATCTTGTTAGTTTGATATACAAATACAAAGCTTGAGCACATCTTAGAGAGAACTATCAAATTCGAGTGAAAAACACTTGAGTGCGAGCGTTATTTCTTTGGAGTGACCGGTGAGTATTTTGTAGTGAAAAAAAAAAGTGAGTCGAGTGAATTTCCATTGGAGTGATCAGTGAGGATTCGTGGTGAGAAAACTTATCTTTTATTGTTTATGCTAACCTTTTCTTGCAGGTATAATGGTTGACGATCGTCAATTTCAAACAATGTTGAGAGGGTTGGATAAAATGTGGGAGAAGGAGTTTAAGCCTCTACGAAAAAAATATATGGGTTGTGAAGAAGAGGCGATGCATGATAGGCATGTTGATGAGCGTAGTCGAGGTAGTGGAGTTGAAAGAAGTAGAACATGGCATTTACATCATGATGATGATAGGCGATGTGAGGAGAATAAAAGAGTGGGCAGAAGAAGTGAACGTGATGAGGATAGGGAGTCTTTGACACCTAATTGGCGGAGGAGCTTGGGAGAGAAAATCATTACTACGCCAAAGAAGGAATCGAGACGTGAAGCTAGCAAATATGAATATCAAGGTACATTTAAAAAATCAAATTCTAGTACTTGTGATATTATATGTTGTTGGTGTCTAGAAGTCGGGCATGATATCAGTCAATGTCGACGTGAGGAAGTTACTGTAGTAAAATCGTCAGTTGAGCTTAAATCTCAAATGGAGGTCGATGTTGCGGTTGAGATTGAATCTCAAGTGGATGTAGAGGTTGTTGTTGAACCTGTATCTGAAGTTGAGATTGTTGGTGAATTTGAACATGAATTTGAGGTGGTGATTAATAGAGTTGAAGATGATGTTATTCCACTAGTTAGTAAAATGAATGTTGTTGAACGATATACAGTGGAAGCTCAATCATTAGGTGGAGGAGAAATACCTATTTTGTGTACTATGGAGAAGGAAAATGAGCAAAGAGAAATTGTTTTGCATAAATTGATTGAGGAACAAAACGTTTTATTGGTTCAATTGAATCCAAGTGTTCTTGAGGATCAATTGAAATTTATTGAAATGAGTGGAAAAAAATGTGATATGGTCGAAAGAATGAGTGAACAAAAGAGTGAGATGGCCATAGAAAAGAAACAAGAGAGAAAAGAAAAAGATCAAGAGGTCAAAGAAAAAGAAAAAGAAAACAAAAAGAAATATAATTTGAAGGCCCAAAAGAGTAAAATGAGTGAGGTTGAGACTTATGTATTTCTGAATAAACCCTTTAAAGTACCTTTGTACAAAGTGGTTTATTATCATTGTGATGATATAGCCGGTTCAATCCCGAGCATTGTTAATTTTTCTTTGCAGGATTTTGGTAGTATGATGATGAGGAGGCGAGCAAAGGCTGATGATGTGAGAATGCATTGGGACGACCCATATGATGTCAAGAAAAATCACCGTGAGGTAAGGGAAGTTACCACTGAAACAACTGGGAGGTATGATTTGTTTCCTTACCTTACTTTTGTGTCGTTTTGTTTCAAGAATGTGTAGAGCGAGTTGCAAAGTTGGTGGTTAAGGGGTCGGATGTAAATTTATGCTTATTCCTTGATTGTTATGAATTTGAAACCATGGATGAATTGCATGTACCTACTTTGAATTTTGATATCTCACGATTTACAAAGTTGATGGGGTTTGTTTACTACAATGGTTTGTATGCATTAGACTTAAATCCATGTGTTGTGTTAAAGGATTGCATGAATGGTACATTGGATATGTTATATTTCCATGATTTATATTTGATTGGTGATGGTTGTCAAGATTACATGGATAATAAATTTAGTGTGCATGATTTATGTTTGTTTGATGGTTTTGAGATGTGCAAGGATGAACATGATTATTTCTTTGATGAATACTTATTTAAAGAAAATAAATTTTTCATCCTACATCCATTGCATGAGTTGTTTCTTAATATTAAGGCACATGACATTTGTTTGATTGGTAGTCATGAAGTAACTAGATCCATAGATATGATGCATGAATTTTTACTATGGTTGCATATGAGGAGTTATATTGAGTGGAATTGTAAAACATGCATTGCACATAAGAATTTTTATGATCATAATGAATACAATTTTAAGGAGGATAAATTGTTTATTTTAAATTCATTGCATGAGTTACGTGTTAGTGATGCATATCGTGGTGTCTTTATTTTTGATAAAATTCATGAGTATTTGTGTTGGTTGCATATGAAGAAGTATGATAAGTTGTGTAGTCAATGTTACATTGGAAATGGGGAAAGGGCATATACGTTTGATTTTTATGTGTTGCATCAATTATGTTTTATTCCTAGCGGACTATGTTCGTACACGTGTATGGATTTTACTTTTGTGTTAACTAGGTCTAAGAAGGGGAGGAATCTGATTTTTGTGATTCTTAATGATATTTTATCATTTGTTGTAATTTGTTATTTGACGTGTGGAAAGGTTAAAGAACATATAGGGAAGGCGACTGTGAAGTTGTGGTTTCGAGTGCTAATGGAGCGAGTGAATGATGATGTCTACAATATTGAGCTTAAAGGTAAGCATGTTGATAATATACTTCTTGTTATTATTAATTTGCTTCGTTTTTGTGCAGGTAAACAAGATTTGAGGACAAATCTTTTTGAAGAAGGGGAGTATGATATGAATCTGGCTAGGCACCGTGTGCAAATGTTTGGTGAAAGATTTAAGTGATGTTGCTGTGTTGAAATTTCAAGCTTGAGCGTGATTAATAATGAAGAATCAATCATATTCAAGTTTTTGAAGAAGTTTAAAGAAACATTTCAAGGACTCATGATGAACTACCAAATAGGAGCTACAAGTTGGATGTTTACATTAGAGAAGGTTGGGAATCATGGGAATAATATTGGAAGGCTTTGGAATGTTATTCAAGTGCAAAATGTCGAAGCAAGACCGCACCTGCAGTCCTGCAAGCACCGCACCCGCATTCTAAATCATAGAAATAAGAAGAAAGGCCGAAGCCATAGCGCACCCGCGCTCATCCGAAGCACCGCACCCGCGGTGCCACACCGCACCCGCGCTCCTTACGTTACCGCACCCGCGGTCTTGTAAAAAAAAAGAAATTTTTTTTTTTTTTTTAAAAAAATTTTTTTTTTTTTTTTCGATGCCGGACCGCACCCGCGGTCTTGTCTGCACCGCACCCGCGGTCTGCTTCCGTGAAGAATTTTTCTACAAATTTCTTTATGACTTTTGTGCACTACTTTTCATGTATTGATTATTATATAATGATTGTAATAGACTTGAACGAAATTAATAATTGAATGATATGAAAATTGTTTGAGTTTTTCTCAACTTTCAAAGCTTTAAGCTTTGTTCTTCTCAAAGAAGAAAACCAAATCAAACTTATCAAAGATTTCATCTTTGTGGCGTTTGTCGATTGTTTCTTCGCTCGGATTGTCAAAACAAGTTCTTTGAAGGTTCGTTCGAGATTCAATTGTTATCCTCGTTGATATTTGTTGCTAAGATTTAATATCTTAGAGGTGAATTTCACAAATCTTTACTTGTTTCAAAAGATCGGGACAACATAATAGATCCTTGTTTGTTATTGAGTTGAGGGTGCGATTTCTATATTCGTGCTTGCCTTTCATTCGTACGAGGATTCTCATCATTCTTAGTCCTAGGCAACCCCAAAATAAAGTCCATAGAAATGTCAATCCAAGTTCTTTTTAAGAATAGCACGCAAAAGTGTTCCCAAAGTTCTATTGACAACTTCAGTTTGTCCATCCGTTTGAGGATGACAAGTAGTAGAAAACAACAATTTTGTGCCAAGTGTAGCCCATAAAATCCTCCAAAAGTAACTCAAGAATTTAACATCGCGACCAGAAACAATAATCCTAGGCATGCCATGCAACCTAACGACTTTTCTAAAGAAAAAATCCGCAATGTTTGACGGTTTTATGACAATCTATAAAATGTGCCATCTTAGAGAATCTATCCACAACAACAAAAATAGAATCCCTCCCCTTCTTAGTCCTAGGCAACCCCAAAATAAAGTCAATAGAAATTTCAATCCAAGTTCTTTTTAAGAATAGCACGCAAAAGTGTTCCCAAAGTTTTATTGACAACTTCAGTTTGTCCATCCGTTTGAGGATGACAAGTAGTAGAAAACAACAATTTTGTGCCAAGTTTAGCCCATAAAGTCTTCCAAAAGTAACTAAAGAATTTAACATCGCGACCAGAAACAATAGTCCTAGGCATGCCATGCAACCTAACGACTTCTCTAAAGAACAAATCCGCAATGTTTGAAGCATCATCGGTTTTATGACAAGCTAGAAAATGTGCCATCTTAGATAATCTATCCACAACAACAAAAATAGAATCCCTCCCCTTCTTAGTCATAGGCAACCCCAAAATAAAGTCCATAGAAATGTCAATCCAAGTTCTTTTTAAGAATAGCACGCAAAAGTGTTCCCAAAGTTTTATTGACAACTTCAGTTTGTCCATCCGTTTGAGGATGACAAGTAGTAGAAAACAACAATTTTGTGCCAAGTTTAGCCCATAAAGTCTTCCAAAAGTAACTAAAGAATTTAACATCGCGACCAGAAACAATAGTCCTAGGCATGCCATGCAACCTAACGACTTCTCAAAAGAACAAATCCGCAATGTTTGAAGCATCATTTGTTTTATGACAAGCTATAAAATGTGCCATCTTAGATAATCTATCCACAACAACAAAAAAAGAATCCCTACCCTTCTTAGTCCTAGGCAACCCCAAAATAAAGTCCATAGAAATGTCAATCCAAGTTCTTTTTAAGAATAGCACGCAAAAGTGTTCCCAAAGTTCTATTGACAACTTCAGTTTGTCCATTCGTTTGAGGATGACAAGTAGTAGAAAACAACAATTTTGTGCCAAGTTTAGCCCATAAAGTCTTCCAAAAGTAACTCAAGAATTTAACATCGCGACCAAAAACAATAGTCCTAGGCATGCCATGCAACCTAACGACTTCTCTAAAGAACAAATCCGCAATGTTTGAAGGATCATCGGTTTTATGACAAGCTATAAAATGTGCCATCTTAGAGAATCTATCCACAACAACAAAAATAGAATCCCTACCCTTCTTAGTCCTAGGCAACCCCAAAATAAAGTCCATAGAAATGTCAATCCAAGTTCGTTTTAAAAATAGCACGCAAATGTGTTCCCAAAGTTCTATTGACAACTTCAGTTTGTCCATCCGTTTGAGGATGACAAGTAGTAGAAAACAAAAATTTTGTGCCAAGTTTAGCCCATAAAGTCTTCCAAAAGTAACTAAAGAATTTAACATCGCGACCAGAAACAATAGTCCTAGGCATGCCATGCAACCTAACGACTTCTCTAAAGAACAAATCCGCAATGTTTGAAGCATCATTTGTTTTATGACAAGCTATAAAATGTGCCATCTTAGATAATCTATCCACAACAACAAAAAAAGAATCCCTACCCTTCTTAGTCCTAGACAACCCCAAAATAAAGTCCATAGAAATGTCAATCCAAGTTCTTTTTAAGAATAGCACGCAAAAGTGTTGCCAAAGTTTTATTGACAACTTCAGTTTGTCCATCCGTTTGAGGATAACAAGTAGTAGAAAACAACAATTTTGTGCCAAGTTTAGCCCATAAAGTATTCCAAAAGTAACTAAAGAATTTAACATCGCGACCAGAAACAATAGTCCTAGGCATGCCATGCAACCTAACGACTTCTCAAAAGAACAAATCCTCAATGTTTGAAGCATCATTTGTTTTATGACAAGCTATAAAATGTGCCATCTTAGATAATCTATCCACATCAACAAAAAAAGAATCCCTACCCTTCTTAGTCCTAGGCAACCCCAAAATAAAGTCCATAGAAATGTCAATCCAAGTTCTTTTTAAGAATAGCACGCAAAAGTGTTCCCAAAGTTCTATTGACAACTTCAGTTTGTCCATCCGTTTGAGGATGACAAGTAGTAGAAAACAACAATTTTGTGCCAAGTTTAGCCCATAAAGTCTTCCAAAAGTAACTCAAGAATTTAACATCGCGACCAAAAACAATAGTCCTAGGCATGCCATGCAACCTAACGACTTCTCAAAAGAACAAATCCGCAATGTTTGAAGGATCATCGGTTTTATGACAAGCTAGAAAATGTGCCATCTTAGATAATCTATCCACAACAACAAAAATAAAATCCCTCCCCTTCTTAGTCATAGGCAACCCCAAAATAAAGTCCATAGAAATGTCAATCCAAGTTCTTTTTAAGAATAGCACGCAAAAGTGTTCCCAAAGTTCTATTGACAACTTCAGTTTGTCCATCCGTTTGAGGATGACAAGTAGTAGAAAACAACAATTTTGTGCCAAGTTTAGCCCATAAAGTCTTCCAAAAGTAACTAAAGAATTTAACATCGCGACCAGAAACAATAGTCCTAGGCATGCCATGCAACCTAACGACTTCTCTAAAGAACAAATCCGCAATGTTTGAAGCATCATTTGTTTTATGACAAGCTATAAAATGTGCCATCTTAGATAATCTATCCACAACAACAAAAAAAGAATCCCTATCCTTCTTAGTCCTAGGCAACCCCAAAATAAAGTCCATAGAAATGTCAATCCAAGTTCTTTTTAAGAATAGCACGCAAAAGTGTTGCCAAAGTTTTATTGACAACTTCAGTTTGTCCATCCGTTTGAGGATAACAAGTAGTAGAAAACAACAATTTTGTGCCAAGTTTAGCCCATAAAGTATTCCAAAAGTAACTCAAGAATTTAACATCGCGACCAGAAACAATAGTCTTAGGCATGCCATGCAACCTAACGACTTCTCTAAAGAACAAATCCGCAATGTTTGAAGCATCATTGGTTTTATTACAAGCTATAAAATGTGCCATCTTAGAAAATCTATCCACAACAACAAAAAAAGAATCCCTACCCTTCTTAGTCCTAGGCAACCCCAAAATAAAGTCCATAGAAATGTCAATCCAAGTTCTTTTTAAGAATAGCACGCAAAAGTGTTCCCAAAGTTCTATTGACAACTTCAGTTTGTCCATCCGTTTGTGGATGACAAGTAGTAGAAAACAACAATTTTGTGCCAAGTTTAGCCCATAAAGTCTTCCAAAAGTAACTCAAGAATTTAACATCGCGACCAAAAATAATAGTCCTAGGCATGCCATGCAACCTAACGACTTCTCTAAAGAACAAATCCGCACTGTTTGAAGCACCATTGGTTTTATGACAAGCTATAAAATGTGCCATCTTAGAGAATCTATCCACAACAACAAAAAAAGAATCCCTACCCTTCTTAGTCCTAGGCAACCCCAAAATAAACTCTATAGAAATGTCAATCCTAGTTCTTTTTATGAATAACACGCAAAAGTGTTCCCAAAGTTCTATTGACAACTTCAGTCTGTCCATCTGTTTGAGGATGAAAAGTAGTAGAAAACAACAATTTTGTGCCAAGTTTGGCTCATAAAGTATTCCAAAAGTAACTCAAGAATTTAACATCGCGAACAGAAACAATAGTCCTAGGCATGCCATGCAACCTAACGACTTCTCTAAAGAACAAATCCGCAATGTTTGAAGCATCATCGGTTTTATGACAAGCTAGAAAATGTGCCATCTTAGATAATCTATCCACAACAACAAAAATAGAATCCCTACCCTTCTTAGTCATAGGCAACCCCAAAATAAAGTCCATAGAAATGTCAATCCAAGTTCTTTTTAGAATAGCACGCAAAAGTGTTCCAAAGTTCTATTGACAACTTCAGTTTGTCCATCCGTTTGAGGAAGACAAGTAGTAGAAAACAATAATTTTGTGTCAGGTTTAGCCCATAAATTCTTCCAAAAGTAACTCAAGAATTTAACATCATGACCAGAAACAATGGTCCTAGACATGCCATGCAACCTAACGACTTCTCTAAAGAACAAATCCGCAATCTTTGAAGCATCATCGGTTTTATGACAAGCTAGAAAATGTGCCATCTTAGATAATCTATCCACAACAACAAAAATAAAATCCCTCCCCTTCTTAGTCATAGGCAACCCCAAAATAAAGTCCATAGAAATGTCAATCCAAGTTCTTTTTAAGAATAGCACGCAAAAGTGTTCCCAAAGTTCTATTGACAACTTCAGTTTGTCCATCCGTTTTGAGGATGACAAGTAGTAGAAAACAACAATTTTGAGCCAAGTTTAGCCCATAAAGTCTTCCAAAAGTAACTCAAGAATTTAACATCGCGACCAAAAACAATAGTCCTAGACATGTCATGCAACCTAACGAATTTTCTAAAGAACAAATCCGCAATGTTTGAAGCATCATCGGTTTTATGACAAGCTAGAAAATGTGCCATCTTAGATAATCTATCCACAACAACAAAAATAGAATCCCTCCCCTTCTTAGTCATAGGCAACCCCAAAATAAAGTCCATAGAAATGTCAATCCAAGTTCTTTTTAAGAATAGCACGCAAAAGTGTTCCCAAAGTTTTATTGACAACTTCAGTTTGTCCATCCGTTTGAGGATGACAAGTAGTAGAAAACAACAATTTTGTGCCAAGTTTAGCCCATAAAGTCTTCCAAAAGTAACTAAAGAATTTAACATCGTGACCAGAAACAATAGTCCTAGGCATGCCATGCAACCTAACGACTTCTCAAAAGAACAAATCCTCAATGTTTGAAGCATCATTTGTTTTATGACAAGCTATAAAATGTGCCATCTTAGATAATCTATCCACAACAACAAAAAAAGAATCCCTACCCTTCTTAGTCCTAGGCAACCCCAAAATAAAGTCCATAGAAATGTCAATCCAAGTTCTTTTTAAGAATAGCACGCAAAAGTGTTCCCAAAGTTTTATTGACAACTTCAGTTTGTCCATCCGTTTGAGGATAACAAGTAGTAGAAAACAACAATTTTGTGCCAAGTTTAGCCCATAAATTCTTCCAAAAGTAACTAAAAAATTTAACATCGCGACCAGGAACAATAGTCTTAGGCATGCCATGCAACCTAACGACTTCTCTAAAGAACAAATCCGCAATGTTTGAAGCATCATTGGTTTTATGACAAGCTATAAAATGTGCCATCTTAGAGAATCTATCCACAACAACAAAAAAAGAATCCCTACCCTTCTTAGTCCTAGGCAACCCGAAAATAAAGTCCATAGAAATGTCAATCCAAGTTCTTTTTAAGAATAGCATGCAAAAGTGTTCCCAAAGTTCTATTGACAACTTCAGTTTGTCCATCCGTTTGAGGATGACAAGTCGTAGAAAACAACAATTTTGTGCCAAGTTTAGCCCATAAAGTCTTCCAAAAGTAACTCAAGAATTTAACATCGCGACCAAAAACAATAGTCCTAGGCATGCCATGCAACCTAACGACTTCTCTAAAGAACAAATCCGCAATGTTTGAAGCATCATCGGTTTTATGACAAGCTATAAAATGTGCCATCTTAGAGAATCTATCCACAATAACAAAAATAGAATCTCTACCCTTCTTAGTCCTAGGCAACCCCAAAATAAACTCTATAGAATTGTCAATCCAAGTTCTTTTTATGAATAGCACGCAAAAGTGTTCCCAAAGTTCTATTGACAACTTCAGTCTGTCCATCTGTTTGAGGATGAAAAGTAGTAAAAAACAACAATTTTGTGCCAAGTTTGGCCCATAAAGTATTCCAAAAGTAACTCAAGAATTTAACATCGCGACCAGAAACAATAGTCCTAGGCATGCCATGCAACCTAACGACTTCTCTTAAGAACAAATCCGCAATGTTTGAAGCATCATTGGTTTTATGACAAGCTATAAAATGTGCCATCTTAGAGAATCTATCCACAACAACAAAAAAAGAATCCCTACCCTTCTTAGTCCTAGGCAACCCCAAAATAAAGTCCATAGAAATGTCAATCCAAGTTCTTTTTAAGAATATCACGCAAAAGTGTTCCCAAAGTTCTATTGACAACTTCAGTTTGTCCATCCGTTTGAGGATGACAAGTAGTAGAAAACAACAATTTTGTGCCAGGTTTAGCCCATAAAGTCTTCCAAAAGTAACTCAAGAATTTAACATCGCGAACAAAAACAATAGTCCTAGGCATGCCATGCAACCTAACGACTTCTCTAAAGAACAAATCCGCAATGTTTGAAGCATCATCGGTTTTATGACAAGGTATAAAATGTGCCATCTTAGATAATCTATCCACAACAACAAAAATAGAATCCCTCCCCTTCTTAGTCATAGACAACCCCAAAATAAAGTCCATAGAAATTTCAATCCAAGTTCTTTTTAAGAATAGCACGCAAAAGTATTCCAAAGTTCTATTGACAACTTCAGTTTGTCCATCCGTTTGAGGATGACAAGTAGTAGAAAACAATAATTTTGTGTCAGGTTTAGCCCATAAATTCTTCCAAAGGTAACTCAAGAATTTAACATCGTGACCAGAAACAATAGTCCTAGACATGCCATGCAACCTAACGACTTCTCTAAAGAACAAATCTGCAATGTTTGAAGCATCATCGGTTTTATGACAAGCTAGAAAATGTGCCATCTTAGATAATCTATCCACAACAACAAAAATAGAATCCCTCCCCGTCTTAGTCATAGGCAACCCCAAAATAAAGTCCATAGAAATTTCAATCCAAGTTCTTTTTAAGAATAGCACGCAAAAGTGTTCCCAAAGTTTTATTGACAACTTCAGTTTGTCCATCCGTTTGAGGATGACAAGTACTAGAAAACAACAATTTTGTGCCAAGTTTATCCCATAAAGTCTTCCAAAAGTAACTAAAGAATTTAACAACGCGACCAGAAACAATAGTCCTAGGCATTCCATGCAACCTAACGACTTCTCTAAAGAACAAATCCGCAATGTTTGAAGCATCATTTGTTTTATGACAAGCTATAAAATGTGCCATCTTAGATAATCTATCCACAACAACAAAAAAAGAATCCCTACCCTTCTTAGTTCAAGGCAACCCCAAAATAAAGTCCATAGAAATGTCAATCCAAGTTCTTTTTAAGAATAGCACGCAAAAGTGTTCCCAAAGTTTTATTGACAACTTCAGTTTGTCCATCCGTTTGAGGATAACAAGTAGTAGAAAACAACAATTTTGTGCCAAGTTTAGCCCATAAAGTATTTCAAAAGTAACTCAAGAATTTAATATCGCGACCAGGAACAATAGTCTTGGGCATGCCATGCAACCTAACGACTTCTCTAAAGAACAAATCCGCAATGTTTGAAGCATCATTGGTTTTATGACAAGCTATAAAATGGGCCATCTTAGAGAATCTATCCACAACAACAAAAAAAGAATCCCTACCCTTCTTACTCCTAGGCAACCCCAAAATAAACTTTGTAGAAATGTCAATCCAAGTTCTTTTTATGAATAGCACGCAAAAGTGTTCCCAAAGTTCTATTGACAACTTCAGTCTGTCCATCTGTTTGAGGATGAAAAGTAGTAAAAAACAACAATTTTGTGCCAAGTTTGGCCCATAAAGTATTCCAAAAGTAACTAAAGAATATAACATCGCGACCAGAAACAATAGTCCTAGGCATGCCATGCAACCTAACGACTTCTCTAAAGAACAAATACGCAATGTTTGAAGCATCATTGGTTTTATGACAATCTATAAAATGTGCCATCTTAGAGAATCTATCCACAACAACAAAAATAGAATCCCTACCCTTCTTAGTCCTAGGCAACCCCAAAATAAAGTCCATAGAAATGTCAATCCAAGTTCGTTTTAAAAATAGAACGCAAAAGTGTTCCCAAAGTTCTATTGACAACTTCAGTTTGTCCATCCGTTTGAGGATAACAAGTAGTAGAAACCAACAATTTTGTGCCAAGTTTAGCCCATAAAGTCTTCCCAAAGTAACACAAGAATTTAACATCGCGACCAGAAACAATATTCATAGGCATGCCATGCTACCTAACGACTTCTCTAAAGAACAAATCCGCAATGTTTGAAGCATCATTTGTTTTATGACAAGCTATAAAATGTGCCATCTTAGATAATCTATCCACAACAACAAAAAAAGAATCCCTACCCTTCTTAGTTCTAGGCAACCCCAAAATAAATTCCATAGAAATGTCAATCCAAGTTCTTTTTAAGAATAGCACGCAAAAGTGTTCCCAAAGTTTTATTGACAACTTCAGTTTGTCCATCCGTTTGAGGATAACAAGTAGTAGAAAACAACAATTTTATGCCAAGTTTAGCCCATAAAGTATTCCAAAAGTAACTCAAGAATTTAACATCGCGACAAGAAACAATAGTCTTAGGCATGCCATGCAACCTAACGATTTCTCTAAAGAACAAATCCGCAATGTTTGAAGCATCATTGGTTTTATGACAAGCTATAAAATGTGCCATCTTAGAGAATCTATCCACAACAACAAAAAAAGAATCCCTACCCTTATTAGTCCTAGGCAACCCGAAAATAAAGTCCATAGAAATGTCAATCCAAGTTCTTTTTAAGAATAGCACGCAAAAGTGTTCCCAAAGTTCTATTGACAACTTCAGTTTGTCCATCCGTTTGTGGATGACAAGTAGTAGAAAACAACAATTTTGTGCCAAGTTTAGCCCATAAAGTCTTCCAAAAGTAACTCAAGAATTTAACATCGCGACCAAAAACAATAGTCCTAGGCATGCCATGTAACCTAACGACTTCTCTAAAGAACAAATCCGCAATGTTTGAAGCATCATTGGTTTTATGACAAGCTATAAAATGTACCATCTTAGAGAATCTATCCACAATAACAAAAATAGAATCTCTATCCTTCTTAGTCCTAGGCAACCCCAAAATAAACTCTATAGAAATGTCAATCCTAGTTCTTTTTATGAATAGCACGCAAAAGTGTTCCCAAAGTTCTATTGACAACTTCAGTCTGTCCATCTGTTTGAGGATGAAAAGTAGTAGGAAACAACAATTTTGTGCCAAGTTTGGCTCATAAAGTATTCCAAAAGTAACTCAAGAATTTAACATCGCGACCATAAACAATAGTCCTAGGCATGTCATGCAACCTAACGACTTCTCTAAAGAACAAATCCGCAATGTTTGAAGCATCATCGGTTTTATGACAAGCTAGAAAATGTGCCATCTTAGATAATCTATCCACAACAACAAAAATAGAATCCCTACGCTTCTTAGTCATAGGCAACCCCAAAATAAAGTCCATAGAAATGTCAATCCAAGTTCTTTTTTAGAATAGCACGCAAAAGTGTTCTAAAGTTTTATTGACAACTTCAGTTTGTCCATCCGTTTGAGGATGACAAGTAGTAGAAAACAATAATTTTGTGTCAGGTTTAGCCCATAAATTCTTCCAAAAGTATCTCAAGAATTTAACATCGTGACCAAAAACAATGGTCCTAGACATGCCATGCAACCTAACGACTTTTCTAAAGAACAAATCCGCAATGTTTGAAGAAAAGGCAACCCCAAAATAAAGTCCATAGAAATGTCAATCCAAGTTCTTTTTAAGAATAGCACGCAAAAGTGTTCCCAAAGTTCTATTGACAACTTCAGTTTGTCCATCCGTTTGAGGATGACAAGTAGTAGAAAACAACAATTTTGTGCCAAGTTTAGCCCATAAAGTCTTCCAAAAGTAACTAAAGAATTTAACATCGCGACCAGAAACAATAGTCCTAAGCATTCCATGCAACTTAACGACTTTTCTAAAGAACAAATCCGCAATGTTTGAAGCATCATTTGTTTTATGACAAGCTATAAAATGTGCCATCTTAGATAATCTATCCACAACAACAAAAAAAGAATCCCTACCCTTCTTAGTCCTAGGCAACCCCAAAATAAACTCCATAGAAATGTCAATCCAAGTTCTTTTTAAGAATAGCACGCAAAAGTGTTCCCAAAGTTTTATTGACAACTTCAGTTTGTCCATCCGTTTGAGGATCACAAGTAGTAGAAAACAACAATTTTGTGCCAAGTTTAGCCCATAAAGTATTCCAAAAGTAACTCAAGAATTTAACATCGCGACCAGGAACAATAGTCTTAGGCATGCCATGCAACCTAACGACTTCTCTAAAGAACAAATCCGCCATGTTTGAAGCATCATCGGTTTTATGACAAGCTATAAAATGTGCCATCTTGGAGAATCTATCCACAACAACAAAAAAAGAATCCCTACCCTTCTTAGTCCTAGGCAACCCGAAAATAAAGTCCATAGAAATGTCAATCCAAGTTCTTTTTAAGAATAGCATGCAAAAGTGTTCCCAAAGTTCTATTGACAACTTCAGTTTGTCCATCCGTTTGAGGATGACAAGTAGTAGAAAACAACAATTTTGTGCCAAGTTTAGCCCATAAAGTTTTCCAAAAGTAACTCAAGAATTTAACATCGCGACCAAAAATAATAGTCCTAGGCATGCCATGCAACCTAACGACTTCTCTAAAGAACAAATCCGCAATGTTTGAAGCATCATCGGTTTTATGACAAGCTATAAAATGTGCCATATTAGAGAATCTATCCACAATAACAAAAATAGAATCTCTACCCTTCTTAGTCCTAGGCAACCCCAAAATAAACTCTATAGAATTGTCAATCCTGGTTCTTTTTATGAATAGCACGCAAAAGTGTTCCCAAAGTTCTATTGACAACTTCAGTCTGTCCATCTGTTTGAGGATGAAAAGTAGTAGAAAACAACAATTTTGTGCCAAGTTTGGCCCATAAAGTATTCCAAAAGTAACTCAAGAATTTAACATCGCGGCCAGAAACAATAGTCCTAGGCATGCCATGCAACCTAACGACTTCTCTAAAGAACAAATACGCAATGTTTGAAGCATCATTGGTTTTATGACAAGCTATAAAATGTGCCATCTTACAGAATCTATCCACAACAACAAAAATAGAATCTCTACCCTTCTTAGTCCTAGGCAACCCCAAAATAAAGTCCATAGAAATTGTCAATCCAAGTTCGTTTTAAGAATAGCCCGCAAAAGTGTTCCCAAAGTTCTATTGACAACTTCAGTTTGTCCATCCGTTTGAGGATGACAAGTAGTAGAAAACAACAATTTTGTGCCAAGTTTAGCCCATAAAGTCTTCCAAAAGTAACTCAAGAATTTAACATCGCGACCAAAAATAATAGTCCTAGGCATGCCATGCAACCTAACGACTTCTCTAAAGAACAAATCCGCAATGTTTGAAGCATCATCGGTTTTATGACAAGCTATAAAATGTGCCATCTTAGAGAATCCATCCAGAACAACAAAAATAGAATCCCTACCCTTCTTAGTCCTAGGCAACCCCAAAATAAAGTCCATAGAAATGTCAATCCAAGTTCTTTTTAAGAATAGCACGCAAAAGTGTTCCCAAAGTTTTATTGACAACTTCAGTTTGTCCATCCGTTTGTGGATGAAAAGTAGTAGAAAACAACAATTTTGTGCCAAGTTTGGCCCATAAAGTATTCCAAAAGTAACTCAAAAATTTAACATCGCGGCCTGAAACAATAGTCCTAGGCATGCCATGCAACCTAACGACTTCTCCAAAGAACAAATACGCAATGTTTGAAGCATCATTGGTTTTATGACAAGCTATAAAATGTGCCATCTTACAGAATCTATCCACAACAACAAAAATAGAATCCCTACCCTTCTTAGTCCTAGGCAACCCCAAAATAAACTCTATAGAAATGTCAATCCAAGTTCTTTTTATGAATAGCACGCAAAAGTGTTCCCAAAGTTCTATTGACAACTTCAGTCTGTCCATCTGTTTGAGGATGAAAAGTAGTAGAAAACAACAATTTTGTGCCAAGTTTGGCCCATAAAGTATTCCAAAAGTAACTCAAGAATTTAACATCGCGACCAGAAACAATAGTCCTAGGCATGCCATGCAACCTAACGACTTTTCTAAAGAACAAATACGCAATGTTTGAAGCATCATTGGTTTTATGACAAGCTATAAAATGTGCCATCTTACAGAATCTATCCACAACAACAAAAAAAGAATCCCTACCCTTCTTAGTCCTAGGCAACCCCAAAATAAAGTCCATAGAAATGTCAATCCAAGTTCTTTTTAAGAATAGCACGCAAAAGTGTTCCCAAAGTTCTATTGACAACTTCAGTTTGTCCATCCGTTTGAGGATGACAAGTAGTAGAAAACAACAATTTTGTGCCAAGTTTAGCCCATAAAGTTTTCCAAAAGTAACTCAAGAATTTAACATCGCGACCAAAAACAATAGTCCTAGGCATGCCATGCAACCTAACGACTTCTCTAAATAACAAATCCGCAATGTTTGAAGCATCATCGGTTTTATGACAAGCTATAAAATGTGCCATCTTAGAGAATCTATCCACAATAACAAAAATAGAATCTCTACCCTTCTTAGTCCTAGGCAACCCCAAAATAAACTCTATAGAATTGTCAATCCAAGTTCTTTTTATGAATAGCACGCAAAAGTGTTCCCAAAGTTCTATTGACAACTTCTGTCTGTCCATCTGTTTGAGGATGAAAAGTAGTAGAAAACAACAATTTTGTGCCAAGTTTGGCCCATAAAGTATTCCAAAAGTAACTCAAGAATTTAACATCGCGGCCAGAAACAATAGTCCTAGGCATGCCATGCAATCAACGACTTCTCTAAAGAACAAATACGCAATGTTTGAAGCTTCATTGGTTTTATGACAAGCTATAAAATGTGCCATCTTACAGAATCTATCCACAACAACAAAAATAGAATCCCTACCCTTCTTAGTCCTAGGCAACCCCAAAATAAAGTCCATAGAAATGTCAATCCAAGTTCGTTTTAAGAATAGCCCGCAAAAGTGTTCCCAAAGTTCTATTGACAACTTCAGTTTGTCCATCCGTTTGAGGATGACAAGTAGTAGAAAACAACAATTTTGTGTCAAGTTTAGCCCATAAAGTCTTCCAAAAGTAACTCAAGAATTTAACATCGCGACCAAAAATAATAGTCCTAGGCATGCCATGCAACCTAACGACTTCTCTAAAGAACAAATCCGCAATGTTTGAAGCATCATCGGTTTTATGACAAGCTATAAAATGTGCCATCTTAGAGAATCCATCCACAACAACAAAAATAGAATCCCTACCCTTCTTAGTCCTAGGTGACGTGAATCTTGACACGAATAAATAGCAAACACGATTAAACAATCGCACCCTATATTCAATTACGATAACAAGACTCGTGTGTTTTCCCGATCTTTGAAACAAGTAATGGATAGGTGTGATATTCACCTCTAAACTAGCAAGAGTTTAGCAACAAATAAACACGAGTATAAACAATCGCGTTTCAAGAGAACCTCCAAAGAACCCGCCCTTGGCAACCCTCGTGATACTCGATTGACAAACGCCACAAAAGATAAATCTTTTGATAAGTTTGATTTGATACAACGCAAAAGTTATAACGAAACTTAAGCTTGTGTTGAGAGAATTCTCAATATCATAAAAGATGAATAATAATCAATGTTGTTTACAATCAATAAAATTCGTCTATATATTGACTACAAATCAAAAAGATATGAAATCTAGTTACCAAAATAAATAAAACTCTTATTTAGGAAACTAACTCTCCGTCAAAACTAAAGGGCACGGACCCCGTGTAGGCCTCCGGGTGAGGGTCCGTGTAGGCTCTGTAAAATTACTCTCCGGAAAACAATGGACACGGACCCCGTGCACAGGTCCGTGCTCGGGTCTGTGTAGACTCGGGTTTCTCTTCCTCAAATGTAATGGACACGGACCCCGTGTACTGGTCCGTGCTCGGGTCCGTGCAGCCTCGGTTCTTCAAAATAATGCTTGAATAATGTTCCTTCGGCTTTCCAACGTGCTCCCATGCATCACGAGCCCTTCTCCCTTGCTTATCAATCATTTGAACACCATGCCCGGCCACGTTCACATCATACTCCCCTTCTTCAAAAAGATTTGTCCTCAAATCTTGCCCCACTGCACAAAAACGAAGCAAGTTAGTAATAAAATTAATCAAATTATCAACATGCTTACCTTTCAATTTAAGTTCGTAGGCGCTATGGTTAGCTCGCTCCATTAACACTGGAAACTCCAACATCAGCGTTGTCTTTCCTATAAACTCGTCAGCTTTACCAAACATTAAATAACAAATGACACCAAATAACATCAACAAGATATTATTAAGTATCACAAAAATCAGATTTCTCCCCTTCTTAGACCTAGTCAACATACAAATGATATCCATACACGTGTACGACCATAGCTCACTAGGAATAAGACATAGTTCATGCACGATATAAGAATCTAGGCAAAATGTCAATCTCTTATATGCAATGCATGCCTCACAATCCCACTCAACATACCTCTTCATATGCAACCAACACATATAATCATGCATTTTATCAAAGATAAAAACACCACTATATGCATCACTAGTACATAACCCATGCAATGAATATAGAATGAAGAATTTATTCTCCTTAAAATTGTACTCATTATGCACATAAAAATTCTTACATTCATTCATGCTCTTCCCAAAGTCTTCACCAAACAAGTAGGAATCATGCAAATAGAACACACTAGGCGTACTACCCATGTAAACATTTAATTCATCACAAAGATTTGAACATAATGCATACAATTCATTGTCATAACAAAAACTCATCAATTTGACAACTTTTGAAAAATCACAATCACTAACATTTAGATTTGATCTATTCAATATTTCATCATTCTCCAATCTATGACTCCTAGGGACAAAGGTTAATTCACCGTTAGACCATTTAGACATCCCACTCTCAACTCTCTCAGCAAACTCTTGAATACAACACAACAATGAAATAAGATAAGAACGAAAGTCATACCTCAAGGTTGTTGCGTTGGCAACTATGCTTACCTCACGGTGATTTCTCTCAACACCAAATGGATCATCCCATTGCATTTTTATAACGAAACTTAAGCTTGTGTTGAGAGAATTCTCAATATCATAAAAGATGAATAATAATCAATGTTGTTTACAATCAATAAAATTCGTCTATATATTGACTACAAATAAAAAAGATATGAAATCTAGTTACCAAAATAAATAAAACTCTTATTTAGGAAACTAACTCTCCGTCAAAACTAAAGGGCACGGACCCCGTGTAGGCCTCCGGGTGAGGGTCCGTGTAGGCTCTGTAAAATTACTCTCCGGAAAACAATGGACACGGACCCCGTGCACAGGTCCGTGCTCGGGTCCGTGTAGACTCGGGTTTCTCTTCCTCAAATGTAATGGACACGGACCCCGTGTACTGGTCCGTGCTCGGGTCCGTGCAGCCTCGGTTCTTCAAAATAATGCTTGAATAATGTTCCTTCGGCTTTCCAACGTGCTCCCATGCATCACGAGCCCTTCTCCCTTGCTTATCAATCATTTGAATACCATGCCCGGCCACGTTCACATCACTAGGCAACCCCAAAATAAAGTCCATAGAAATGTCAATCCAAGTTCTTTTTAAGAATAGCACGCAAAAGTGTTCCCAAAGTTTTATTGACAACTTCAGTTTGTCCATCCGTTTGTGGATGAAAAGTAGTAGAAAACAACAATTTTGTGCCAAGTTTGGCCCATAAAGTATTCCAAAAGTAACTCAAAAATTTAACATCGCGGCCTGAAACAATAGTCCTAGGCATGCCATGCAACCTAACGACTTCTCTAAACAACAAATACGCAATGTTTGAAGCATCATTGGTTTTATGACAAGCTATAAAATGTGCCATCTTACAGAATCTATCCACAACAACAAAAATAGAATCCCTACCCTTCTTAGTCCTAGGCAACCCCAAAATAAACTCTATAGAAATGTCAATCCAAGTTTTTTTATGAATAGCACGCAAAAGTGTTCCCAAAGTTCTATTGACAACTTCAGTCTGTCCATCTGTTTGAGGATGAAAAGTAGTAGAAAACAACAATTTTGTGCCAAGTTTGGCCCATAAAGTATTCCAAAAGTAACTCAAGAATTTAACATCGCGACCAGAAACAATAGTCCTAGGCATGCCATGCAACCTAACGACTTTTCTAAAGAACAAATACGCAATGTTTGAAGCATCATTGGTTTTATGACAAGCTATAAAATGTGCCATCTTACAGAATCTATCCACAACAACAAAAATAGAATCCCTACCCTTCTTAGTCATAGGCAACCCCAAAATAAAATTTATAGAAATGTCAATCCAAGTTCGTTTTAAGAATAGCCCGCAAATGTGTTCCCAAAGTTCTATTGACAACTTCAGTTTGTCCATCCGTTTGAGGATAACAAGTAGTAGAAACCAACAATTTTGTGCCAAGTTTAGCCCATAAAGTCTTCCAAAAGTAACACAAAAATTTAACATCGCGACCAGAAACAATAGTCCTAGGCATGCCATGCAACCTAAAGACTTCTCTAAAGAACAAATCCGCAATGTTTGAAGCATCATCGGTTTTATGACAAGCTATAAAATGTGCCAACTAAGAGAATCTATCCACAACAACAAAAATAGAATTCCTCCCCTTCTTAGTCCTAGGCAACCCCAAAATAAAGTCCATAGAAATGTCAATCCAAGTTCTTTTTAAGAATAGCACGCAAAAGTGTTCCCTAAGTTCTATTGACAACTTCAGTTTGTCCATCCGTTTGAGGACGACAAGTAGTAGAAAACAACAATTTTGTGCCAAGTTTAGCCCATAAAGTCCTCCAAAAGTAACTCAAGAATTTAACATCGTGACTAGAAACAATAGTCCTAGGCATGCCATGCAACCTAACTACTTTTCTAAAGAAAAAATCCGCAATGTTTGAAGCATCATCGGTTTTATGACAATCTATAAAATGTGCCATTTTAGAGAATCTATCCACAACAACAAAATTAGAATCCCTCCCCTTCTTAGTCCTAGGCAACCCCAAAATAAAGTCCATAGAAATGTCAATCCAAGTTCTTTTTAAAAATAGAACGCAAAAGTGTTTCCAAAGTTCTATTGACAACTTCAGTTTGTCCATCCGTTTGAGGATGACAAGTAGTAGAAAACAATAATTTTGTGTCAGGTTTAGCCCATAAATTCTTCCAAAAGTAACTCAAGAATTTAACATCGTAACCAGAAACAATAGTCCTCGACATGCCATGCAACCTAACGACTTCTCTAAATAACAAATCTGCAATGTTTGAAGCATCATTGGTTTTATGACAAGCTATAAAATGTGCCATCTTAGATAATCTATCCACAACAACAAAAATAGAATCCCTCCCCTTCTTAGTCATAGGTGTAATGCCCGAGGATTTGATTATCGTAATTTGCTATGAGATTAGTGAATTAAATAGATATAACTGTAAACGGGCCACTACGAGACCAGATTGGATAAAGAATATAAATTTCACCAATTTCGAGCAGAACTAATGGCGCCCGAGCGGTAGAAAGTGACCGCCCGAGCGCCAATGTTCCATGGCATCACGTTCGGGCAGAAGGTGTGGCGCCCGGGCGGTAATTTATGACCGCCCGAGCGCCAGAGTCTAGCATTTCGGACAGAACCTTTCACGCCCGGGCGGTAGAATCTTACCGCCCGAGCGCCGAGCTCGCGCCCGGGCGTTAAGTTTCGACCGCCCGAGCGCCAAACCAGAATTGGCAAGAATGAGCCACGTAGCTTTGCATGCAAGGGGCGATATATATAACGATTTTTCCTCAAAATCTGATAAGAATCAGAACGAGAAAGCTCCGTGAAGCTTTTAGAAATTCTTGCGCCGGTAGTCTTCAATTCGTCCGTTAGAATTGAAATCCGACTTGGGTACCGTGTTTCTATCGTTACAGGCTACGCGTGGACGTAAGTTTTACTATGTTTTGGCATGGCTTGAAATTATGATATTGTAGGAATCAGAGATGATTCATATATGTTGTTTCTGACATATTAGACATCGTATAATTACAACCGGATTTAAGAACGGACACCGTATAGAATTGTTATGAATTTTAGAGTTGAATTGATTGGGTTTTGATACCAGATTTATACCATTATCAGTTATGAATTGGGGAAATTGATGTAATTGTTTATTATAGAGATTGTGCAGTTGACATGATACTGAGATCAAGTAGTGAATGGTAGTATAGGTGTTGATTTGGATTAGTAATTGATAAATTGTGTATCAACATTCCATTTCAGATTCATCTTACCTCATTTCGACATCGAGACCTCGACATCGTTAAAGGTTTAGCAAAGAAAGGTATAAGTCATGTTTTGTTTGGGGAGATGTAACTCAAATAAGATATTATTAGAGTTTCCCAACCAAAATCACATACTAGTATTATTAGATATATTGTAACATGTTTATGAATTGTGTATAGCATTATATTCAATCTTTTAACATGTTTATGCTTTGATTTCAGAATTGTATTCAAGCATGTATGATCAGTGTGATATTCAGCTATGAATATGATTATACTTTGTTTACATATTGATATTCATTGCATTTAAGATAGGAGAGGCTTTGACAGGCATTGTCAAATAGCTAGACGTTTCGGTGTATCTCAGCATAGGAGTAGGTATTACTCTTATTGCCGCCGTTGATACAGCTCAGACCGAAGTCTAGGAATGAGACGTTCATTACCCCGATTGGAGGGTAGGTAGTGACGTCTTATTCACACCGGGATCCCTAGAGTTCTAGTCGAGTCGAGTCCAGACATGGTTTGATTCGCATTGCATTGCATGTGCATATGATGTCATTCATGATAGCATGTTTCATGTTTAGATTGTTTATATGCATGTCACATGTTTATACTGGGATTTGTTCTCACCGGTTTTCCGGCTGTTGTTATGTCTGTATGTGTGCATAACAACAGGTGGGGCAGGATCTGGGTCACGCAGAGGATGAGAGACGGACATAGCGTGGTGATCACGGGCCTAGCAGAAAAGACTAGTAGTTGTACTTTTGATATGTATTGTATTTAATTACTAGTTGTCGAATATGGATAGAACAAGACATATTGTATCTTATGTTTGTATAATATGTTGTTGAATAACATAGAGACTTCTTATGTTAGCTTTCATTTGATTTAATGTAAAAGCAAAAATTTGACCCACTTTTATAGTAATGATCCATTTAATCCCAAAAGAAAAGAATTAGAGCCCGGGTCCCCACAACAGGTGGTATCAGAGCCATAGGTTCTATAGATTGAGATAGAATAGAATGAGCGGGGTAGATCGAGTTTTCTTCCTTGCTTTATGATGTGCTAGCATGATTTAGTGCTTTCATTATTGCATGTTGTATGATTATCTGACTTGTATTACAGCATGTGTTAGTAAAGACTGAATCAGAACCGATTCTAGATCAGAGGTAACTGACTAGAGGAGGGCTGAGACAGTTGTATATCTTGTATTCTAATCAGTTGAATTATTAGATACATGCCTCCTAGAAGAGCAGCCGTTCCCTTACGACCCTTAGCGCCAGAACAGGGGAGCACATCCGGAGATACGATGGATGTCACTGCTACGCCCATGGAGACGTTGCTGAAGCGATTCCAATCCTTTCGACCTCCCACATTAAAAGGTACCGAGAATGCCATCGAGTGTGAAAGTTGGCTTGAGGACATTGAGATGTTATTCGAGTCTCTGGAATATAGCGACGAGAAACGAGTGAAACTCATTGGCCATCAACTGCAAGATGTGGCTAAGTATTGGTGGGTGAATATAAGGAGAGTACTAGAACAGCGTGGCACCGAGGTTACATGGAAAGCATTCAAGACGGAGTTCTATCAGCGATTCTTCCCTGTATCCTATCGCAAAGATAAAGGCGCTGAATTTGCAAACCTGAGGCAAGGGCAATTGAACATTGAAGAGTACGTTGCTAAATTTTCTTCTTTGCTTCGCTTTGCACCTCACGTTTCAGGTAATGATGAGGCCATGGCAGATCAGTTTATAAATGGCTTAAATCCTGATGTCTTTACATTGGTCAATACTGGGAGACCCAATAGTTTCGCTGAAGCATTGAACCGTGCCAAAGGAGCAGAAGCAGGATTGCTTAGGCAACGGAGTGTTCCGTATGTTGCTCCGAGTCCGAGACCGCCATTACCTCCATCCCAAACTCCTTCTCCCCGATTCAAAAGTGGTGGTAGCAGCAACGGACGCAAAGATCAGTTGAAAGCAAAGGGTAAACAGTTTAAGAGGGCAGGGAGCAGTTCTTCGAGCTCCAGCGGGTCAAGACAGAGAGGTTTTGGCCAGAGTTTAGAGGTGGCAAGTGGATATTGCAGTACTTGTGGAGGTAAGCATGCCACAGAACAATGTCAAGGTGTAGTGGGCAGGTGTAACGTATGCAAACAACAGGGGCATTATGCCAAGGTCTGTCCTCAGAGGAGTGGTGCATCGAGATTCCAGGCTGCAGGATCGTCTGCCTCCGTGACTCAGCCTGAGAGGCAAGCTTCATCTGTTCACTCATTTCAGCCGCCACCAGCACAGACCCAGCCTCGAGCCAGAGGTGGCCAGCCAGGGAGTCAGCCTCAGAGACAACAGGCTCAGGTGTTTGCCTTGACTGAAGAGCAAGCACAGGATGCCCCAGATGATGTCATTGCAGGTAACTGTTCTCTTTGCGGTTATCCTGCTTATATACTGATAGATACGGGTGCATCGCATACATTCATATCAGAACGATTTGCATTATTGCATTCTCTGCCTGTTGAATCGTTACTAGATGTCGTGTCTATTACTTCTCCGTTAGGAAGTGGTTTGATATCGGTAACTACGGTTAGACATTGCATTCTACAGTTTGAGGGGCATGAAATTGACCTAGATTGTATAGTGTTGGGTCTGGCTGATTTTGATTGTATAGTCGGTATCGACATGCTAACAAAGTACAGAGCTACCGTGGATTGTTTCCACAAGATTGTCAGATTCTGACCCGAAATGACAGACGAGTGGAAATTCTACGGGAAGGGTTCCAGATCTCGGATTCCCTTGATTTCGGCTCTTACTATGAACAGATTGTTACAGGAAGGAGCAGATGGTTTCTTTATTTATGCTTTAGATATGCAAAAGTCGAGCCCGGCGTTGGCAGAAATACCAGTAGTGCGGGAATTTGCTGATATTTTTCCAGATGAGATCCCAGGATTACCTCCGGTTCGTGAGGTAGACTTTAGTATTGATCTTACACCAGGTACCGTTCCTATTTCGAGAGCTCCTTATAGGATGGCGCCGATAGAGTTGAAAGAACTAAAGGCACAGTTGGAAGATCTTCTAGCCAAGGGATATATCCGACCTAGTGTATCTCCTTGGGGTGCTCCGGTGCTATTTGTGCGAAAGAAAGATGGATCGATGCGGTTGTGTATCGATTACCGGCAGCTGAACAAGGCAACGATCAAGAATAAATATCCTTTGCCTAGAATTGATGATCTATTCGATCAGTTGCAGGGATCTTCGGTCTATTCGAAGATTGATTTACGTTCTGGGTATCATCAGCTCAGAGTTCGAGATGTAGATATACCGAAGACAGCATTTCGAACCAGGTATGGACATTACGAATTTATTGTCATGCCTTTTGGTTTAACCAATGCTCCTGCGGTATTTATGGGCTTGATGAACCAAGTGTTTCAGAGGTATTTGGATGAATTTGTTATTGTCTTCATCGATGACATTTTGGTGTATTCAAAGAACAGAAATGAACATGCAGAGCATCTCAGAATTGTTTTGCAGACGTTGAGAAACGAGCGACTGTATGCTAAATTGTCAAAGTGTGAGTTTTGGCTGAACCGAGTTGTATTCTTGGGGCATATCATTTTTGGAGATGGTATTTCTGTTGATCCGAGTAAAGTGGAAGCTGTGATCAGTTGGTCGAGACCGACTTCTGTACCAGAAATACGCAGTTTCATGGGCCTAGCCGGATACTATAGAAGATTTATCAAGGATTTCTCCAGTATTGCAAAGCCAATAACTCAATTGACGCAAAAGAATGCACCATTTGTTTGGTCAGAGGATTGCGAGTCTAGCTTCCTAGAACTGAAGAAAAGGCTGACTAGTGCTCCAGTACTGACGATACCTTCAGGTACGGGTGATTTCGTTGTATATTGTGATGCTTCTCATAGAGGTTTGGGATGTGTTCTTATGCAGCGAGGCCATGTGATCGCATACGCCTCGAGACAATTGAAGCCACATGAGGTACAATACCCCATTCATGATCTGGAATTGGCGGCTATCGTATTTGCATTAAAGATTTGGCGTCATTATCTCTATGGCGAGAAATTTGATATCTTCTCCGATCACAAAAGCCTAAAGTATTTATTCTCTCAATCAGAACTGAACATGAGGCAGCGTAGATGGCTTGATCTTCTGAAAGACTTTGACTGTGAAATCAAATATTATCCAAGGAAGTCAAATGCAGCAGCAGATGCCTTGAGTCGTAAGATATGTTCTTTGTCCTTATCGACGATAGGTGTTAACAAGTTAGTTGAAAATTGCTGTACATCTGGATTAGAATTTGATACAGATAGTAAGCCACTACGACTTTTTACGATCCAAGTTGAGCCCAATTTGATTATGAGGATCAAGGAAGCACAACGAACCGATCAGAATGTGCAGAGATCGATTCAAATGGTCAGATCAGGGCATCTGTCAGAATATCAGGTGCGTGAGCATATCTTGTACGTGAATAACCGTCTAGTTGTGCCAGATGTTGCAGATTTGAGACAGCAGATTCTGACAGAGGCACATTGTAGTCGGTTCAGCATTCATCCGGGTGGCAGGAAGATGTACAACGACTTGAAGACACAGTTCTGGTGGAAGCAAATGAAGTCAGACATTGCCGAATTTGTGTCTAAGTGTTTGAACTGCCAACAGGTGAAAGCCGAGAGGAAAAAGCCTGGTGGATTACTTCAAAGTTTAGCCATTCCAGAATGGAAATGGGATCACATTTCCATGGATTTTGTGACGAAGTTACCCAGGTCATCCAAAGGCTGTGATGCGATTTGGGTCATTATTGACAGATTGACCAAATCTGCATGTTTCATCCCATACAGAATGACGTATAGACAAGATCAGATGGCGGAGATTTATATTCGAGAGGTAGTCAGATTGCATGGAGTGCCGAAGTCTATCGTGTCAGATCGTGATCCACGATTCACTTCACACTTCTGGCACAGTTTACATCAGGCCTTAGGTACGACATTACACCTGAGTACTGCTTATCATCCTCAGACAGACGGACAGTCAGAACGGACTATCCAGACATTAGAGGATATGTTGAGAGCCGTTGTACTAGATTTTGGCACTAGTTGGCAAGATTCTCTATCTCTTTGCGAATTCTCTTATAATAATAGCTATCAAACGAGTATCGAGATGGCACCGTTTGAAGCTTTGTATGGCAAGAAGTGCAGATCTCCGCTATACTGGGATGACGTCTCAGAGGTACCAGAACTTGGGCCAGATATGATTCGTGACATGACAGAGAAGGTGAAACTTATTCAGAAAAGGATGAAGACAGCACAAGATCGACAAGCAAAGTATGCCAATATCAGACGTAGACCGTTAGTATTTGAGGTGGGAGATAGAGTATTCTTAAAAATTTCTCCATTCAGAGGTGTTGTTCGATTTGGCAAACGCGGGAAACTATCTCCTCGATACATTGGTCCTTATGAGATTCTTGAAAAGATTGGCGATCGAGCTTATCGACTTGCACTTCCTCCTTCTCTATCCGGGATACATGACGTGTTTCATGTATCAATGTTACGAAGATATATGCCAGATATTTCTCATGTCATTCAACCTGACGAAGCTGAACTTGATCAGACCTTGAGCTACGTGGAACAACCGATACAAATCCTTGATCGGAAAGAAAAGATGCTCAGAACGAAGAATATTCCACTTGTGAAAGTTCAGTGGAGTCGTCATGGCATCGAAGAAGCGACATGGGAGACAGAAGCAGATATGCGACAGAAACACCCCGAATTATTCCAATGATGTAAGTATTAATCTAGCTTTGATGTCATTACTTTGATGCTTACAATGATAGAATGTTGTATGAGTTCGAGGACGAACTCTTATCTAAGAGGGGGAGAAATGTAATGCCCGAGGATTTGATTATCGTAATTTGCTATGAGATTAGTGAATTAAATAGATATAACTGTAAACGGGCCACTACGAGACCAGATTGGATAAAGAATATAAATTTCACCAATTTCGGGCAGAACTAGTGGCGCCCGAGCGGTAGAAAGTGACCGCCCGAGCGCCAATGTTCCATGGCATCACGTTCGGGCAGAAGGTGTGGCGCCCGGGCGGTAATTTATGACCGCCCGAGCGCCAGAGTCTAGCATTTCGGACAGAACCTTTCGCGCCCGGGCGGTAGAATCTTACCGCCCGAGCGCCGAGCTCGCGCCCGGGCGGTAAGTTTCGACCGCCCGAGCGCCAAACCAGAATTGGCAAGAATGAGCCACGTAGCTTTGCATGCAAGGGGCGATATATATAACGATTTTTCCTCAAAAATCTGATAAGAATCAGAACGAGAAAGCTCCGTGAAGCTTTTAGAAATTCTTGCGCCGGTAGTCTTCAATCCGTCCGTTAGAATTGAAATCCGACTTGGGTACCGTGTTTCTATCGTTACAGGCTACGCGTGGACGTAAGTTTTACTATGTTTTGGCATGGCTTGAAATTATGATATTGTAGGAATCAGAGATGATTCATATATGTTGTTTCTGACATATTAGACATCGTATAATTACAACCGGATTTAAGAACGGACACCGTATAGAATTGTTATGAATTTTAGAGTTGAATTGATTGGGTTTTGATACCAGATTTATACCATTATCAGTTATGAATTGGGGAAATTGATGTAATTGTTTATTATAGAGATTGTGCAGTTGACATGATACTGAGATCAAGTAGTGAATGGTAGTATAGGTGTTGATTTGGATTAGTAATTGATAAATTGTGTATCAACATTCCATTTCAGATTCATCTTACCTCATTTCGACATCGAGACCTCGACATCGTTAAAGGTTTAGCAAAGAAAGGTATAAGTCATGTTTTGTTTGGGGAGATGTAACTCAAATAAGATATTATTTGAGTTTCCCAACCAAAATCACATACTAGTATTATTAGATATATTGTAACATGTTTATGAATTGTGTATAGCATTATATTCAATCTTTTAACATGTTTATGCTTTGATTTCAGAATTGTATTCAAGCATGTATGATCAGTGTGATATTCAGCTATGAATATGATTATACTTTGTTTACATATTGATATTCATTGCATTTAAGATAGGAGAGTCTTTGACAGGCATTGTCAAATAGCTAGACGTTTCGGTGTATCTCAGCATAGGAGTAGGTATTACTCTTATTGCCGCCGTTGATACAGCTCAGACCGAAGTCTAGGAATGAGACGTTCATTACCCCGATTGGAGGGTAGGTAGTGACGTTTTATTCACACCGGGATCCCTAGAGTTCTAGTCGAGTCGAGTCCAGACATGGTTTGATTCGCATTGCATTGCATGTGCATATGATGTCATTCATGATAGCATGTTTCATATTTAGATTGTTTATATGCATGTCACATGTTTATACTGGGATTTGTTCTCACCGGTTTTCCGGCTGTTGTTATGTCTGTATGTGTGCATAACAACAGGTGGGGCAGGATCTGGGTCACGCAGAGGATGAGAGATGGACATAGCGTGGTGATCACGGGCCTAGCAGAAAAGACTAGTAGTTGTACTTTTGATATGTATTGTATTTAATTACTAGTTGTCGAATATGGATAGAACAAGACATATTGTATCTTATGTTTGTATAATATATTGTTGAATAACATAGAGACTTCTTATGTTAGCTTTCATTTGATTTAATGTAAAAGCAAAAATTTGACCCACTTTTATAGTAATGATCCATTTAATCCCAAAAAAAAAGAATTAGAGCCCGGGTCCCCACAATAGGCAACCCCAAAATAAAGTCCATAGAAATTTCAATCCAAGTTCTTTTTAAGAATAGCACGCAAAATTATTCCAAAGTTTTATTGACAACTTCAGTTTGTCCATCCGTTTGAGGATGACAAGTAGTAGAAAACAATAATTTTGTGTCAGGTTTAGCCCATAAATTCTTCCAAAGGTAACTCAAGAATTTAACATCGTGACCAGAAACAATAGTCCTAGACATGCCATGCAACCTAACGACTTCTCTAAAGAACAAATCCGCAATGTTTGAAGCATCATCGGTTTTATGACAAGCTAGAAAATGTGCCATCTTAGATAATCTATCCACAACAACAAAAATAGAATCCCTCCCCTTCTTAGTCATAGGCAACCCCAAAATAAAGTCCATAGAAATGTCAATCCAAGTTCTTTTTAAGAATAGCACGCAAAAGTGTTCCCAAAGTTTTATTGACAACTTCAGTTTGTCCATCCGTTTGAGGATGACAAGTAGTAGAAAACAACAATTTTGTGCCAAGTTTAGCCCATAAAGTATTCCAAAAGTAACTAAAGAATTTAACATCGCGACCAGAAACAATAGTCCTAGGCATGCCATGCAACCTAACGACTTCTCTAAAGAACAAATCCGCAATGTTTGAAGCATCATTTATTTTATGACAAGCTATAAAATGTGCCATCTTAGATAATCTATCCACAACAACAAAAAAAGAATCCCTACCCTTCTTAGTCCTAGGCAACCCCAAAATAAAGTCCATAGAAATGTCAATCCAAGTTCTTTTTAAGAATAGCACGCAAAAGTGTTCCCAAAGTTTTATTGACAACTTCAGTTTGTCCATCCGTTTGAGGATAACAAGTAGTAGAAAACAACAATTTTGTGCCAAGTTTAGCCCATAAAGTATTTCAAAAGTAACTCAAGAATTTAATATCGCAACCAGGAACAATAATCTTAGGCATGCCATGCAACCTAACGATTTCTCAAAAGAACAAATACGCAATGTTTGAAGCATCATTGGTTTTATGACAAGCTATAAAATGTGTCATCTTAGAGAATCTATCCACAACAACAAAAATAGAATCCCTACTTAGTCTTAGGCAACCCCAAAATAAAGTCCATTGAAATGTCAATCCAAGTTCGTTTTAAGAATAGCACGCAAAATTGTTCCCAAAGTTCTATTGACAACTTCAGTTTGTCCATCCGTTTGAGGATAACAAGTAGTAGAAACCAACAATTTTGTGCCAAGTTTAGCCCATAAAGTCTTCCAAAAGTAACACAAGAATTTAACATCGCGACCAGAAACAATAGTCCTAGGCATACCATGCAACCTAACGACTTCTCTAAAGAACAAATCCGCATTGTTTGAAGCATCATCGGTTTTATGACAAGCTATAAAATGTGCCAACTAAGAGAATCTATCCACAACAACAAAAATAGAATTCCTCCCCTTTATAGTCCTAGGCAACCCCAAAATAAAGTCCATAGAAATATCAATCCAAGTTCTTTTTAAGAATAGCACGCAAAAGTGTTCCTAAAGTTCAATTGACAACTTCAGTTTGTCCCTCCGTTTGAGTATGACAAGTAGTTGAAAACAACAATTTTGTGCCAAGTTTAGCCCATAAAGTCCTCCAAAAGTAACTCAAGAATTTAACATCGCGACCAGAAACAATAGTCCTAGGCATGCCATGCAACCTAACGACTTTTCTAAAGAAAAAATCCGCAATGTTTGAAGCATCATCGGTTTTATGACAATCTATAAAATGTGCCATCTTAGAGAATCTATCCACAACAACCAAAATAGAATCTCTCCCCTTCTTAGTCCAAGGCAACCCCAAAATAAAGTCAATAGAAATGTCAATCCAAGTTTTTTTTAAGAATAGCACGCAAAAGTGTTCCCAAAGTTCTATTGACAACTTCAGTTTGTCCATCCGTTTGAGGATGACAAGTAGTAGAAAACAACAATTTTGTGCCATGTTTAGCCCACAAAGTATTCCAAAAGTAACTCAAGAATTTAACATCGCGACCAGAAACAATAGTCCTAGGCATGCCATGCAACCTAACCACTTCTCTAAAGAACAACTCCGCAATGTTTGAAGCATCATCGGTTTATAACAAGCTATAAAATGTGCCATGTAAGATAATCTATCCACAACAACAAAAATAGAATCCCTCCCCTTATTAGTCCTAGGCAACCCCAAAATAAAGTCCATAGAAATGTCAATCCAAGTTCTTTTAAGAATATTACGCAAATGTGTTCCCAAAGTTTTATTGACAACTTCAGTTTCTCCATCCGTTTGAGGATGACAAGTAGTAGAAAACAACAATTTTGTGCCAAGTTTAGCCCATAAAGTATTCCAAAGTAACTCAAGAATTTAACACCGCGACCAGAAACAATTGTCTTAGGCATGCCATGCAATCTAACGACTTCTCTAAAGAACAAATCCGCAATGTTTGAAGCATCATCGGTTTTATGATAAGCTGTAAAATGTGCCATCTTAGAGAATCTATCCACAACAAAAAAATAGAATCCCTCGCCTTCTTAGTCCTAGGCAACCCCAAAATAAAGTCCATATAAATTTCAATCCAAGTTCTTTTTAAGAATAACACGCAGAAGTGTTCCCAAATTTCTATTGACAACTTAAGTTTGTCCATCCGTTTGAGGATGACAAGTAGTAGAAAACAACAATTTTGTGCCAAGTTTAGCCCATAAAGTATTCCAAAAGTAACTCAAGAATTTAACATTGCGACCAGAAACAATATTTCAAGGCATGCCTAGCAACCTAGCGACTTCTTTAAAGAACAAATCCGCCATGTTTGAAGCATCATCAGTTTTATGACAAGCTATAAAATGTGCCATCTTAGAGAATCAATCCACAACAACAAAAATAGAATCCCTCCCCTTCTTAGTCCTAGGCAACCCCAAAATTAAGTCCATAGAAATGTCAATCCAAGTTCTTTTAAAGAGTAGCACGCAAAAGTGTTCCCAAAGTTCTATTGACAACTTCAGTTTGTCCATCTTGTTGAGGATGACAAGTAGTAGAAAACAACAATTTTGTGCCAAGTTTAGCCCATAAAGTCTTCCAAAAGTAACACAAGAATTTAACATCGCGACCAGAAACAATAGTCCTAGGCATGCCATGCTACCTAACGACTTCTCTAAAGAACAAATCCGCAATGTTTGAAGCATCATTGGTTTTATGACAAGCTATAAAATGTGCCATCTTAGAGAATCAATCCACAACAACAAAAATAGAATCCCTCCCCTTCTTAGTCCTAGGCAACCCCAAAATTAAGTCCATAGAAATGTCAATCCAAGTTCTTTTTAAGAATAGCACGCAAAAGTGTTCCCAAAGTTCTATTGACAACTTCAGTTTTTCCATCCGTTTGAGGATGACAAGTAGTAGAAAACAACAATTTTGTGCCAAGTTTAGCCCATAAAGTCTTCCAAAAGTAACTCAAGAATTTAACATCGCGACCAAAAATAATAGTCCTAGGCATGCCATGCAACCTAACGACTTCTCTAAAGAACAAATCCGCAATGTTTGAAGCATCATCGGTTTTATGACAAGCTATAAAATGTGCCATCTTAGAGAATCCATCCACAACAACAAAAATAGAATCCCTACCCTTCTTAGTCCTAGGCAACCACAAAATAAACTCTATAGAAATGTCAATCCAAGTTCTTTTTATGAATAGCACGCAAAAGTGTTCCCAAAGTTCTATTGACAACATCGGTCTGTCCATCCGTTTGAGGATGAAAAGTAGTAGAAAACAACAATTTTGGCCAAGTTTGGCCCATAAATTATTCCAAAAGTAACTCAAGAATTTAACATCGCGACCAGAAACAATAGTCCTAGGCATGCCATGCAACCTAACGACTTTTCTAAAGAACAAATCCGCAATGTTTGAAGCATCATCGGTTTTATGACAATCTATAAAATGTGCCATCTTAGAGAATCTATCCACAACAACAAAAATAGAATCCCTCCCCTTCTTAGTCCTAGGCAACCCCAAAATAAAGTCCATAGAAATGTCAATCCAAGTTCTTTTTAAGAATAGAACGCAAAAGTGTTTCCAAAGTTCTATTGACAACTTCGGTTTGTCCATCCGTTTGAGGATGACAAGCAGTAGAAAACAATAATTTTGTGTCAGGTTTAGCCCATAAATTCTTCCAAAAGTAACTCAAGAATTTAACATCGTGACCAGAAACCATAGTCCTAGACATGCCATGCAACCTAACGACTTCTCTAAATAACAAATCCGCAATGTTTGAGGTATCATCGGTTTTATGACAAGCTAGAAAATGTGCCATCTTAGATAATCTATCCACAACAACAAAAATAGAATCCCTCCCCTTCTTAGTCATAGGCAACCCCAAAATAAAGTCCATAGAAATGTCAATCCAAGTTCTTTTTTAGAATAGCACGCAAAAGTGTTCCAAAGTTCTATTGACAACTTCAGTTTGTCTATCCGTTTGAGGATGACAAGTAGTAGAAAAATACAATTTTGTGCCAAGTTTAGCCCATAAAGTCTTCTAAAAGTAACTAAAGAATTTAACATTGCGACCAAAAACAATAGTCCTAGGCATGCCATGCAACCTAACGACTTCTCTAAAGAACAAATCCGTAATGTTTGAAGCATCATCGGTTTTATGACAAGCTATAAAATGTGCCATCTTAGAGAATCTATCCACAACAACAAAAAAAGAATCCCTACCCTTCTTAGTCCTAGGCAACCCCAAAATAAACTCTATAGAAATGTCAATCCAAGTTCTTTTTATGAATAGCACGCAAAAGTGTTCCCAAAGTTCTATTGACAACTTCAGTCTGTCCATCTGTTTGAGGATGACAAGTAGTAGAAAACACCAATTTTGTGCCAAGTTTAGCCCATAAATTCTTCCAAAAGTAACTAAAGAATTTAACATCGCGACCAGAAACAATAGTCCTAGGCATGCCATGCAACCTAACGACTTCTCTAAAGAACAAATTCGCAATGTTTGAAGCATCATCGGTTTTATGACAAGCTATAAAATGTGCCATCTTAGAGAATCTATCCACAACAACAAAAATATAATCCCTCCCCTTCTTAGTCCTAGTCAACCCAAAAATAAAGTTCATAGAAATGTCAATCCAAGTTCATTTTAAGAATAGCACACAAAAGTGTTCCCAAAGTTCTATTGACAACTTCAGTTTGTCTATCCGTTTGAGGATGACAAGTAGTAGAAAACAACAATTTTGTGCCAAGTTTAGCCCATAAAGTCTTCCAAAAGTAACTAAAGAATTTAACATCGCGACCAGAAACAATAGTCCTAGGCATGCCATGCAACCTAACGACTTCTCTAAAGAACAAATCTGTGACACCCTGACCCGTTACAATTAAAATACAGCGGAATTTAAAATTTTCTTTCAAATGGAAGGAATTTCAAAATTACATTTCATAAAGTGTTTACAAAATAACCACATGATCATTCCAATGACATAACAAAATACAAAAATATCATTAGTGTGATCATGTGACAAAATGATACAAAACAATCTTCCTTCCAACGGTGTATGCATATGACTCCCATCCACGATCACTGTCCTGGTCGGTCACTCTTATCTGCATCACATGAATAAACTGAAATGAGAATAAATCTCAGCAAGTGGAACTCTAACATAGCAATGATACAATATACTCTGTAAAACATGACTTTGAAATCATAAATACCATCAACTCTGAAACATGAATTCTGTAGCAATAACTGTAGTAATAGCATATCAATAAAATAGGCAATAAGATGGTATTCTCTTTTCTCTGGTTGATTGACTATCAATAGTATCCTCTGCTTGTGCTATATCCCTATCGATATAACCGATAACTCTGAGGGATAAAAGCCTATGGTCGATGATCATCTATTGCATGCAATGCTCTGACTATGATTAATCAATCCATAAAACATTTGAACTCTGAATATCATTTAAAGCCGTCGTTTCACATCTTATTTTCTCTTGTATTCCCTTTTTAACAATAGTGAGACATACAATGCCTCCAATAGATAATCATGAAATCATACATAACATGGATCAATGGAAGGGAAGATCACTTTGAAACCTTTAAAACACAAATACATATAATATCATGTGAGCAAAAGGATGAAATTCCACTTACAAACCAATAGAACACCTCAAACTTAGCTTTTGGTACACCACCTACAACAATAATCCATAACAACACCAAAAATCAACTCTATATCCACAAATACAAGTCAAATAATCCATGTGATCTTGGGTTGTGCCAGGATTGTGCCAAGTATCTATATATCCATGTGATCTTGGGTTCGATCCTGGGGAGGCACAAACTTAAGTTCATGGGCTTAAGAGTTCTATGAGTAACCCATACGACGCCTATGGAAAGCCCGTGAGTGACACCACAGGGTGGGCAATCCCACTGGGCCTACGGGCCAAGTCACAAGATCGGGATAGCCTTGGGTCGATTGGGGCAGTGGGCCGTATGGGCGGTCCACTGGGCCTGTAATGGGTCGTTACAAAATCCGCAATGTTTGAAGCATCATCGGTTTTATGACAAGCTATAAAATGTGTCATCTTAGAGAATCTATCCACAAAAACAAAAATAGAATCCCTACCCTTCTTAGTCCTAGGCAACCCCAAAATAAACTCTATAGAAATGTCAATCCAAGTTCTTTTAAAGAATAGCACGCAAATGTGTTCCCAAAGTTTTATTGACAACTTCAGTTTGTCCATCCATTTAAGGATGACAAGTAGTAGAAAACAACAATTTTGTGCCAAGTTTAGCCCATAAAGTATTCCAAAAGTAACTCAAGAATTTAACACCGCGACCAGAAACAATTGCCTTAGGCATGCCATGCATTCTAACGACTTCTCTAAAGAACAAATCCGCAATGTTTGAAGCATCATCCGTTTTATGACAAGCTGTAAAATGTGCCATCTTAGAGAATCTATCCACAACAACAAAAATAGAATCCCTCGCCTTCTTAGTCCTAGGCAACCCCAAAATAAAGTCCAGATAAATGTCAATCCAAGTTCTTTTTAAGAATAACACGCAAAAGTGTTCCCAAATTTCTTTTGACAACTTCAGTTTGTCCATCCGTTTGAGGATGACAAGTAGTAGAAAACAACAATTTTTTGCCAAGTTTAGCCCATAAAGTATTCCAAATGTTACTCCAGAATTTAACATCGCGACCAGAAACAATATTCCAAGGCATGCCAAGCAACCTAGCGACTTCTCTAAAGAACAAATCCGCCATGTTTGAAGCATCATCGGTTTTATGACAAGCTATAAAATGTGCCATCTTAGAGAATCAATCCACAACAACAAAAATAGAATCCCTCCCCTTCTTAGTCCTAGGCAACCCCAAAATAAAGTCCATAGAAATATCAATCCAAGTTCTTTTAAAGAGTAGCACGCAAAAGTGTTCCCAAAGTTATATTGACAACTTCAGTTTTTCCATCTTGTTGAGGATGACAAGTAGTAGAAAACAACAATTTTGTGCCAAGTTTAGCCCATAAAGTCTTCCAAAAGTAACACAAGAATTTAACATCGCGACCAGAAACAATAGTCCTAGGCATGCCATGCAACCTAACGACTTCTCTAAAGAACAAATCCGCAATGTTTGAAGTATCATCAGTTTTATGACATGCTATAAAATGTGCCATCTTAGAGAATCTATCCATAACAACAAAAATAGAATCCCTACCTTTCTTAGTCCTAGGCAACCCTAAAATAAAGTCCATAGAAATGTCAATCCAAGTTCTTTTAAGAATAGCACGCAAAAGTGTTCCCAAAGTTCTATTGACAACTTCAGTTTGTCCATCCGTTTGAGGATGACAAGTAGTAGAAAACAACAATTTTGTGCCAAGTTTAGCCCATAAAGTCTTCCAAAAGTAACTCAAGAATTTAACATCGCGACCAGAAACAATAGTCCTAGCATGCCATGCAACCTAACGACTTCTCTAAAGAACAAATCCGCAATGTTTGAAGCATCATCGGTTTTATGACAAGCTATAAAATGTGCCATCTTAGAGAATCTATCCACAACAACAAAAATAGAATCCCTCCCCTTCTTAGTCCTAGGCAACCCAAAATAAAGTCCATAGAAATGTCAATCCAAGTTCTTTTTAAGAATAGCACGCAAAAGTGTTCCCAAAGTTCTATTGACAACTTCAGTTTGTCCATCCGTTTGAGGATGACAAGTAGTAGAAAACAACAATTTTGTGCCAAGTTTAGCCCATAAAGTATTCCAAAAGTAACTCAAGAATTTAACATCGCGATCAGAAACAATAGTCCTAGTTATGCCATGCAACCTAACGACTTCTCTAAAGAACAAATCCGCAATGTTTGAAGCATCATCGGTTTTATGACAAGCTATAAAATGTGCCATCTTAGAGAATCTATCCACAACAACAAAATAGAATCATCCCCTTCTTAGTCCTAGGCAACCCAAAATAAAGTCCATAGAAATGTCAATCCAAGTTCTTTTTAAGAATAGCACGCAAAAGTGTTCCCAAGTTCTATTGACAACTTCAGTTTGTCCATCCGTTTGAGGATGACAAGTAGTAGAAAACAACAATTTTGTGCCAAGTTTAGCCCATAAAGTCTTCCAAAAGTAACTCAAGAATTTAACATCGACAGAACAATAGTCCTAGGCATGCCATGCAACCTAACGACTTCTCTAAAGAACAAATCCGCATGTTTGAAGCATCATCGGTTTTATGACAAGCTATAAAATGTGCCATCTTAGAGAATCTATCCACAACAACAAAAATAGAATCCCTCCCCTTCTTAGTCCTAGGCAACCCAAAATAAAGTCCATAGAAATGTCAATCCAAGTTCTTTTTAAGAATAGCACGCAAAAGTGTTCCCAAAGTTCTATTGACAACTTCAGTTTGTCCATCCGTTTGAGGATGACAAGTAGTAGAAAACAACAATTTTGTGCAAGTTTAGCCATAAAGTCTTCCAAAAGTAACTCAAGAATTTAACATCGCGACCAGAAACAATAGTCCTAGGCATGCCATGCAACCTAACGACTTCTCTAAAGAACAAATCCGCAATGTTTTGAAGCATCATCGGTTTTATGACAAGCTATAAAATGTGCATCTTAGAGAATCTATCCACAACAACGAAAATAGAATCTCTCCCCTTCTTAGTCCTAGGCAACCCAAAATAAAGTCCATAGAAATGTCAATCAAGTTCTTTTTAAGAATAGCACGCAAAATGTGTCCAAAGTTCTATTGACAACTTCAGTTTGTCCATCCGTTTGAGGATGACAAGTAGTAGAAAACAACAATTTTGTGCCAAGTTTAGCCCATAAAGTCTTCCCAAAAGTAACTCAAGAATTTAACATCCGCGACTCAAATCAATAGTTCCTATGTATGCCATGCAACCTATAACGACTTCTCTAAAGAACAAATCCCGATGTGTTTGAAGCATCATCGTTTTATGACAAGCTATAAATGTGCATCTTAGAGAATCTATCCACAACAACAAAAATAGAATCCCTCCCCTTCTTAGTCCTAGCAACCCAAAATAAAGTCCATAGAAATGTCAATCCAGTTCTTTTAGATAGCACGCAAAAGGGTTCCACAGTTCTATTGACAACTTCAGTTTGTCCATTCGTTTGAGGATGACAAGTAGTAGAAAACAACATTTTGTAAGTGGCCCAGAAATCACTTCGTAATACTCAGAATTCGCGAAACCAATGTTAATGGTTCCATCAAGTAAGATTTGTGAAATGATGTTTGAAAATCCAGATCTTTAATAAACTTAATGTGACCCTTGAGAATCTGATCAACCAAAATAGCCTCTCTATCCTAGACCCCAAATAAAGCCTGATGCACTAATTTTTAGCCGAAAGCATCGCAAATGTAACCAGGAATTATGACAAATCGTTGGACCTCCGTTTGGGAGACATAGTAGGCTTAGATAATCAATTTGTCAATATGCCCCAAAGTCTATATCCAAGAAGAACTAGAGGACATATCAACATCGCTCATAAACAATAGTCTATTATCCGCAAAATGACTTTTGCGAAGACATCCGATTTTATCGAAACATCATCTTGTTAGGCATAGAAACGGCCATCATTAGAGACATCACAGACCTCAAAATAGACCCCTTTAGTCATGCCCAATTACAGATGTATTCAGCCTTTAAATAGCGCAAGTGTCAAAGTATGACAAATATTTTTGCATACCGTTGAGATAAAAGTATGTAACAATGTTTTTTTGGCAATTAGCATATTTTCAGTAATAGATTTAAACGACAGCAATACGTCATGAATCATGAACTCGTCTCTAAAGAATCGAAGTTTGAAGAATCACGACTGACAGCTATAAAATGGCATCTTAAGTCTATCACACAAAGACCTCTTTTAGCCTAGGAATCCCAATAATCATAAATGCATTTTGATGACGCAAGTGTCAAGCATGAAACATTTGTCCCCGATTATGATGAATTACAAACTGTATGTAGAGTAAAAATTGTGCAAGTATAGCCCAATAAGTCTTCAGTGATGCTAGTATTAACGGATCGGATCAACATAGTTGTACCGTCCCCCCCCCTTAGGCCTATGCATGGCAACTAAGATTCCTAGAAGGAATCCGCATTATGTTTGATATGACATCAATGTTATGTATGTCATATGACAATGTGCATTCAGAGACTGCCTGAGCTCACACAACAAATAGCAATCCCCCTTAGAAAGCAACCAAAAGTAAAGTCAAGGTACGGAAAGTATCCAACTTGAGCATGGCTACGCACTAAAGTTTTCCTCACAATTGACACCAGTTGTCCAGCCGTTTCTGAGGATAAAAGTAAGTCAGAGAACAGGGAACCTTACTAGCGTATTCTTTGATTTCCAGAGTTAGCCCAGGTACAATCGTATCATAGTACTCGATTTATACAATCGCGACCAGAATCTGACTAGTTGGATAGTCCACGGCAATTCTACCACTTTCTCAAGAACAACGAGTTTAGAGAATATGAGGACGTTAAATGACGATAAGCAAAGAAGTTGTATATCGAGTATAGAGAAATCAATTCGCATAACGAATCGAATAAGTGAATACCTTCCCCTAGTATGGCCTAATATCCATAATAGTCAATCAGTTCTTTATTATGAATAGCACTATAGGAATCCCACATTCTGATTACAACTCGTGATCCCTGCCGTGAGGATGAGCTAGTGGAAGAACAGTTAGATTCTTGTCGCAATGTATGAGGTCATGTTTCCAATTAGTACAATATCTCAAGTTACCTAGTACATGCTGATATATAACATAGTCTATAGATGGCATGTCCCGACCTAAGACTCTTAAAGAACAAATCGCATGTTATTACATCACGGGTTTATCAAGCTGATTGTCTTGCCATCTGTATGAGTAATACTCACACAGTGGACAATCAGGGGAGATAGAATAGCACTCATAGAATCGCCTACCTTCAGATGTAGGCTCCGATGGATAACAAATATATTCGAACACAGATATTTAACCTGTTCAATAGTATGTGTAAAGGTTGCTTATTTTATATGATGCATCGATTTATAATGTTCCGCATAAAAAGTTTAGACCCAATCTTCTAAGATTTTAGTCCCATCCGATTATTAAGGAACTGATACAGTAGGGGTCTGAAACACATTTTGTGCTCAAGTTTATTAGTCCATAGAATCTTCCAAAAGTACCTAAAGAATTAAATCGCGACCAGAAAAATAGTCCTAGCACTTGCCATGCAACCAGACGAACTTCTCTAAAAGACCAATCCGCAATGTTTGAAGCATCATGGTTTTATGACAAGCTATTCAAAATGTGGCATCTTTATGAAATCTATCCACAAACAAAAAAAGAATCCCTCCCTTCTTAGTCTAGGCAACCCCAAAATAAAGTCCATAGAAATTTCATCCAAGTTCTTTTTAAGAATAGCACGCAAATGTCCAAAGTTTTATTGACAACTTCAGTTTGTCCATCCGTTTGAGGATGAACAATAGAGAAAACAAAATTTTGTGTCAGGTTTAGCCCATAAATTTTCAAAGTAACTCAAGAATTTAACATCGTGACCAGAACAATAGTCCCTAGACATGCCATGCAACCTAACGACTTCTCTAAAGAACAAATCCGCAATGTTTGAGCATCATTTGGTTTATGACAAGCTATAAAATGTGCCATCTTAGAGTAATCTATCCACAACAACAAAATAGAATCCCTCCCCTTCTTAGTCATAGGCAACCCAAAAAAAGTCCATAGAATGTCAATCCAAGTTCTTTTTAAGATAGCACGCAAAAGTGTTCCCAAAGTTTTATTGGACAACTTCAGTTTGTCCATCCGTTTGAGGATGACAAGTAGTAGAAAACAACAATTTTGTGCCAAGTTTAGCCCATAAAGTATTCCAAAAGTAACTCAAGAATTTAACATCGGACAGAAACAATAGTCCTAGGCATGCCATGCAACCTAACGACTTCTCTAAAGAACAAATCGCAATGTTTGAAGCATCATTGTTTTTATGACAAGCTATAAAATGTGCCATCTTAGAGAATCTATCCACAACAACAAAAAAGAATCCCTACCTTCTTAGTCCTAGGCACCCCAAATAATAGAGAAATGTCAATCCAAGTTCTTTTATAGAATAGCACGCAAAAGTGTTCCCAAAGTTCTATTGACAACTTCAGTTTGTCCATCCGTTTGAGAATGACAAGTGAGTAGGAAAAACAAACAATTTTGTGCACAGGTTAGCCCATAAAGTCTTCCAAAAGTACTCAAGAATTAAGTGTGACATCGCGAACAAGAAAACAAGTAGTCTTAGGCATGCCATGCAACCTATACGACTTCTCTAAAGAACCAAATCCGCAATTTTTGAAGCATCATCGGTTGTAATGACAAGCTGATAAATGGGCCATCTAAGAGAATCTATCCACAACAAGCAAAAATAGAATCCTCCCCTTCTTAAGTCCTAGCAAACCAACCCAAAACATGGAAGTCCATAGAAATGTCAACTCCAAGGTCTTTTTAATGAATAGCACGCAAAGTGTTACCCAAAGTTCTATTGACAACTATTCAGGTTTGTCATCCGTTTGAGGATGACAAGTAGTAGAAAACCAACAATTTTGGGCCAAGTTAGCCCATAAAGTATGTCACAACGTGAACGCAAGAATTTACCGAACATCGCTGAAACCAGAAGAAACAATAGTCCATAGGCAATGACAATGCAATCTAACGACTTTCTCTAAACGATAAAATCTGCAATGTTTGAAGCATCATCGTTTTATGACAAGCTATAAAATGTGCCATCTTAGAGAATCTATCCACAACAACAAAAATAGAATCCCTCCCCTTCTTAGTCCTAGGCAACCCCAAAATAAAGTCCATAGAAATGTCAATCCAAGTTCTTTTTAAGAATAGGCACGCAAAAGTGTTCCCAAAGTTCTATTGACAACTTCAGTTTGTCCATCCGTTTGAGGATGACAAGTAGTAGAAAACAACAATTTTGTGCCAAGTTTAGCCCATAAAGTCTTCCAAAAGTAACTCAAGAATTTAACATCGCGACCAGAAACAATAGTCCGAGGCATGCCATGCAACCTACGACTTCTCTAAAGAACAAATCCGCAATGTTTGAAGCATCATCGGTTTATGACAAGCTATAAAATGTGCCATCTTAGAGAATCTATCCACAACAACAAAATAGAATCCCTCCCCTTCTTAGTCCTAGGCAACCCAAAATAAAGTCCATAGAAATGTCAATCCAAGTTCTTTTAAGAATAGCACGCAAAAGTGTTCCCAAAGTTCTATTGACAACTTCAGTTTGTCCATCCGTTTGAGGATGACAAGTAGTAGAAAACAACAATTTTGTGCCAAGTTTAGCCCATAAAGTCTTCCAAAAGTAACTCAAGAATTTAACATCGCGACCAGAAACAATAGTCCTAGGCATGCCATGCAACCTAACGACTTCTCTAAAGAACAAATCCGCATGTTTGAAGCATCATCGGTTTTATGACAAGCTATAAAATGTGCCATCTTAGAGAATCTATCCACAACAACAAAAATAGAATCCCTCCCCTTCTTAGTCCTAGGCAACCCCAAAATAAAGTCCATAGAAATGTCAATCCAAGTTCTTTTTAAGAATAGCACGCAAAAGTGTTCCCAAAGTTCTATTGACAACTTCAGTTTGTCCATCCGTTTGAGGATGACAAGTAGTAGAAAACAACAATTTTGTGCCAAGTTTAGCCCATAAAGTCTTCCAAAAGTAACTCAAGAATTTAACATCGCGACCAGAAACAATAGTCCTAGGCATGCCATGCAACCTAACGACTTCTCTAAAGAACAAATCCGCAATGTTGAAGCATCATCGGTTTTATGACAAGCTATAAAATGTGCCATCTTAGAGAATCTATCCACAACACAAAAATAGAATCCCTCCCCTTCTTAGTCCTAGGCAACCCCAAAATAAAGTCCATAGAAATGTCAATCCAAGTTCTTTTAAGAATAGCACGCAAAAGTGTTCCCAAAGTTCTATTGACAACTTCAGTTTGTCCATCCGTTTGAGGATGACAAGTAGTAGAAAACAACAATTTTGTGCCAAGTTTAGCCCATAAAGTCTTCCAAAAGTAACTCAAGAATTTAACATCGCGACCAGAAACAATAGTCCTAGGCATTCCATGCAACCTAACGACTTCTCTAAAGAACAAATCCGCAATGTTTGAAGCATCATCGGTTTTATGACAAGCTATAAAATGTGCCATCTTAGAGAATCTATCCACAACAACCAAAATAGAATCCCTCCCCTTCTTAGTCCTAGGCAACCCCAAAATAAAGTCCATAGAAATGTCAATCCAAGTTCTTTTTAAGAATAGCACGCAAAAGTGTTCCCAAAGTTCTATTGACAACTTCAGTTTGTCCATCCGTTTGAGGATGACAAGTAGTAGAAAACAACAATTTTGTGCCAAGTTAGCCCATAAAGTCTTCCAAAAGTAACTCAAGAATTTAACATCGCGACCAGAAACAATAGTCCTAGGCATGCCATGCAACCTAACGACTTCTCTAAAGAACAAATCCGCAATGTTTGAAGCATCATCGGTTTTATGACAAGCTATAAAATGTGCCATCTTAGAGAATCTATCCACAACAACAAAAATAGAATCCCTCCCCTTCTTAGTCCTAGGCAACCCCAAAATAAAGTCCATAGAAATGTCAATCCAAGTTCTTTTTAAGAATAGCACGCAAAAGTGTTCCAAAGTTCTATTGACAACTTCAGTTTGTCCATCCGTTTGAGGATGACAAGTAGTAGAAAACAACAATTTTGTGCCAAGTTTAGCCCATAAAGTCTTCCAAAAGTAACTCAAGAATTTAACATCGCGACCAGAAACAATAGTCCTAGGCATGCCATGCAACCTAAGCGACTTCTCTAAAGAACAAATCCGCAATGTTTGAAGCATCATCGGTTTTATGACAAGCTATAAAATGTGCCATCTTAGAGAATCTATCCACAACAACAAAAATAGAATCCCTCCCCTTCTTAGTCCTAGGCAACCCAAAATAAAGTCCATAGAAATGTCAATCCAAGTTCTTTTTAAGAATAGCACGCAAAAGTGTTCCCAAAGTTCTATTGACAACTTCAGTTTGTCCATCCGTTTGAGGATGACAAGTAGTAGAAAACAACAATTTTGTGCCAAGTTTAGCCATAAAGTCTTCCAAAAGTAACTCAAGAATTTAACATCGCGACCAGAAACAATAGTCCTAGGCATGCCATGCAACCTAACGACTTCTCTAAAGAACAAATCCGCAATGTTTGAAGCATCATCGGTTTTATGACAAGCTATAAAATGTGCCATCTTAGAGAATCTATCCACAACAACAAAAATAGAATCCCTCCCCTTCTTAGTCCTAGGCAACCCCAAAATAAAGTCCATAGAAATGTCAATCCAAGTTCTTTTTAAGAATAGCACGCAAAAGGTGTTCCCAAAGTTCTATTGACAACTTCAGTTTGTCCATCCGTTTGAGGATGACAAGTAGTAGAAAACAACAATTTTGTGCCAAGTTTAGCCCATAAAGTCTTCCAAAAGTAACTCAAGAATTTAACATCGCGACCAGAAACAATAGTCCTAGGCATGCCATGCAACCTAACGACTTCTCTAAAGAACAAATCCGCAATGTTTGAAGCATCATCGGTTTTATGACAAGCTATAAATGTGCCATCTTAGAGAATCTATCCACAACAACAAAAATAGAATCCCTCCCCTTCTTAGTCTAGGCAACCCCAAAATAAAGTCCATAGAAATGTCAATCCAAGTTCTTTTTAAGAATAGCACGCAAAAGTGTTCCCAAAGTTCTATTGACAACTTCAGTTTGTCCATCCGTTTGAGGATGACAAGTAGTAGAAAACAACAATTTTGTGCCAAGTTTAGCCCATAAAGTCTTCCAAAAGTAACTCAAGAATTTAACATCGCGACCAGAAACAATAGTCCTAGGCATGCCATGCAACCTAACGACTTCTCTAAAGAACAAATCGCAATGTTGAAGCATCATCGGTTTTATGACAAGCTATAAAATGTGCCATCTTAGAGAATCTATCCACAACAACAAAAATAGAATCCCTCCCCTTCTTAGTCCTAGGCAACCCCAAAATAAGTCCATAGAAATGTCAATCCAAGTTCTTTTTAAGAATAGCACGCAAAAGTGTTCCCAAAGTTCTATTGACACTTCAGTTTGTCCATCCGTTTGAGGATGACAAGTAGTAGAAACAACAATTTTGTGCCAAGTTTAGCCCATAAAGTCTTCCAAAGTAACTCAAGAATTTAACATCGCGACCAGAAACAATAGTCCTAGGCATGCCATGCAACCTTAACGACTTCTCTAAAGAACAAATCGCATGTTGAAGCATCATTGTTTTATGACAAGCTATAAAATTGCCATCTTAGAGAATCTTCAAACAACCAAAAAAAAAATCCCTCCCCTTCTTAGTCCTAGCACCCCAAAAATAAAGTTATAGAAATGTCAATCCAAGTTCTTTTTAAGAATAGCACGCAAAAAGTGTTCCCAAAGTTCTATTGACAACTTCAGTTTGTCTATCCGTTTGAGGATGACAAGTAGAGAAAACACAATTTTTGTGCCAAGTTTAGCCCATAAAGATCTTCCAAAGTAACTAGAATTAACATCGCGACCAGAAACCATAGTCCTAGGCATGCCATGCACTAACGACTTCTCTAAAGAACAAATCCGCAATGGTTTGAAGCATAATTGGTTTTATGACAAGCTATAAAATGTGCATCTTAGAGAATCTATCCAAACAACAAAAAAAGAGATCCTCCCTTCTTAGTCCTAGCAACCTCCAAATAAAGTCATGAAATGTCAAATCAAAATATCTTTAAGAATAGCACCAAAAGTGTTCCCAAAGTGTTATTGACAACTTCGTTGTCCATCCGTTTTTGGATACAAGTAGTACAATCGATAAAAAACAATAACCAAATTTATGTGGGTTGCCAGTTTAGCCCATTAAAGTCTTCCAAAGTAATCAAGATTTAACATCGCGAACAAAACAATAGGTCCTAGGCATGCCATGCAACCTACTCGACTTTCTCTCTTAAGAACAAACCGCAATGTTTGAAGCATATCCGGTTTATGCAAGCTATAAAATGTTGTCATCTTAAGAATTATCCACAATAAACAAAATAGAATGCCTACCCTTCTTATCCTAGGCAACCCCAAAATAAACTATAGAAATGTCAATCAAGTCTTTTAAGAATAGCACGCAAAAAGTGTTCCCAAAGTTTATTGACAACTTCAAGTCTGTCCATCATGTTTAGATGAAAAAGTAGTAGAAAACAAACCAATTTGTGCCAAGTTTAGCCCATAAAGTATTCAAAAGTAACTCAAGAATTAACACGCGACCAGAAACAATATCCTAGGCATGCTGCAACTAACGATTCTCTAAGACAAATACCAATGTTTGAAGATATCATTGGTTTTATGAAAGCTATAAAATGTTGCCACACAAAACAGCCTCTTAACGAGAATCTATCCCCAACAACAAAAATAGAATCCTTACCCTTCTTAGTCCTACAACCCCAAAATAATATAGAAATGTCAATCAAGTCTTTTTAAGAATAGTCACGCAAAAGTGTTCCCAAAGTTCTATTGACAACTTCAGTTTGTCCATCCGTTTGAGGATGACAAGTAGTAGAAAACAACAATTTTGTGCCAAGTTTAGCCCATAAAGTCTTCCAAAAGTAAACCAAGAATTTAACATCGCGACCAGAAACAATAGTCTAGCATGCCTGCAACCTAACGACTTCTCTAAAGAAACAAATCCGCAATGTTTGGAAGCCATCACGGTTTTTATGCAAGCTATAAATATTGCCATCTAGAGAATCTATCCCACAACAACAAAAATGAATCCTCCCCTTCTTAGTCCTAGGCAAACCCCAACAAAAGTCCATAGAAATGTCAATCCAAGTTCTTTTTAGAAAGCACGCAAAAGTGTTCCCAAGTTCTATTGACAACTTCAGTTTTCCATCCTGTTTGAGGATGACAAGTAGTAGAAAACAACAATTTGGCCAAGTTTAGCCCATAAAGTCTTCCAAAAGTAACTCAAGGAATTTACATCGCGACCAGAAACATAGTCCTAGGCATGCATGCAACCTAACACTTTCTAAAGGAAAAATCCGCAATGTTTGAAGCGATCATCGGTTTTATGACAAGCTATAAAATGGCCATCTTAGAGAATTATCCAACAACAACAAAAATAGAATCCCTCCCCTTCTAGTCTAGGCAACCCCCAAATAAAGTCCATAGAAATGTCAATCCAAGTTCTTTTTAGAATAGCACGCAAAAGTGTTTCCCAAGTTCTATTGACAACTTCAGTTTGTCCATCCTTTGAGGATGACAAGTAGTAGAAAACAACAATTTTGTGCCAAGTTTAGCCCATAAAGTTTTCCAAAAGAACAAGAATTTAACATACGCCAGAAACAATAGTCCTAGGCATGCCATGCAACCTAACTGTAATAGCAGAGCGGTGTTACGTACGGTTTTTTAAGCTTTATTGGTTAGGGGGTTATGTGATTAGATGATTTATAGTGTGTTTTGGGCTATAGTATTATTGGTTATATTTTTTGAGGTGTTAGTAGGATTTATTGTTCGTTTCAGCGTTTCGAATCGATTTTAGTTGTTTGTACTGTTCATTGCCGGAGTAGAGTGGCACCCGCGTCTAGATGAGTTGCCCCCGCGGTGTGTATATTCATCATTTTGGATTTGGAAGGCCGTGAGGACACCGCACCAGCGGCAGTGCAAGGACCGCACCGACGGTGTGACAAGCACCCGCGGTATTTTAGCACCAACGCGCGTGTGATGTGCATGGGGATTTTTTGGAATGCCGTGAGCTTAGCGCACCCGCGGTGCTTGAGGGGGGGGACCGCAACCCGCGTTGGAAGTATGGGCGAGATTTAAGTGACTTTTGGGGTTGTTGGGCACACCCTTCCATTATCTTCTTCCTTCCATTCTCGATATTCTATTCAATTCTTAGGGTTTTTCATCCATTCTTTGCTTCCTATCGTTGTTTCTTGGAATGTTATTTGAGTTCCGATTGAGATCATCGTTCTCCGTGGTAGAAGAAGGCTTAGGTAAGTTTTGGTGCGATTCTAATGATAGGTTTCGGTAAGGGTTATTTGGATGTGATGTGTTTGATGAGTTTCTATGGATTATTTAGCATGGACTCTGGATTTAGTCTTGATATTGGTGTATTTATGGATGATTGTTGTAGGTGGCGTGTACCAGAGTATCGGTTGGAGGTGTTCATTGGTTTGTAGTGGAATTTCATCCTTGTGCTTCACATGGATATTATAGGTATTGGGTTTTAAAGCGTTTCAAAGTGATATTTCCCTTCCATTGATCCATTGTTATGTATTGGATTTCATTGATTCTCTATGGAGGTATTGATATCTCACTATGTAAAAGGGAATAAAGAGAAAATAAGATTGCAGAAACGACGCCTTAAATGTATCAGAGTGCAAGGTTGTATTGGAATTGATTAATCATAGTCAGAGCATTGCTGCATTAGATGATATCGACCATAGGTTTTATCCCTCACAGTATCGATTATATCGATGGGATATTGGCAACCACAGTCACAGATTACTACTGATATCAATCCAAACCCTAGAAATGAGAAATACCACGTTTGCTAATCTATTGCTTGCTATTGCATACATTATGCTTACAGTATTCATGTTCAGAGTTGATGGTATATTGATTAAAGTCAGTTTTACAGAGAGTATACTATGTATCATTGATATGGAAGAGTTCCATTGCTGAGATTTATTCTCATTTTCAGTTATTTTCAGGTGATGGCAGATAAGAGCGAAGGAACGAGGACGTTGACTGTGGATGGGGGCATATGCATACGAGTTGGAAGGATGATTATTTTGTACCATTTTTTAACATGATCACACTAATGAATTATTTTGTATTTTGTTATGTCGATTGGAATGAGCATGTTGTTATTTGTTAAACACTTTATAAATGTATTTGGGGGAAACTCTCCGTGAAAGAAATTTAAATTCCGCTGTTATTGTAATTGTATCGGGTCAGGGTGTCCACCTTAGTGTATCCGGAGCCCCGGTTATTCGACCCATGCATATGACGTCTCTACTTTTCACCGTCCGGGTACGTGTTTTGCTCTAACATCCAGTCTAGTAACCCTTGATTGGTTGTATGTGAGCAATTGTAGAGTATGGCCTCCTAGCGTAAGGAGGCAGAGGGTGAGGATGTTTCTCTCGAGAGTTGTCGACCCAGTTCGGGCAGTTGCTTTAAGGAGCAGGCTAAGGTGCATAGCGATCAGATTCAAACGTTGCTCCGATTGCAAGAGCAGGACAGGTTCGAGGCCAAGTGAGAGGTCAAGTGCTCAGGATGTTGGCACTGATGCCGTTTTCTGCTTTAGAGAATGGCTCCACCGGAATTCGCAGGCAGAGTCTGAAAGTTCTATCCTTGTTGACTGTCGAGTGGGGCAAGGCGCTGAAGCTATCTTAGATCATGCCAGATGAGGACAAAGCACAGATTCGCTGTTGCAGTGTCTGTGTTAAAGCTGCACGTATCTGGTGGAAGTGCTACGAAAGTTGGAGTTGATGTTTGTTGCGACACTGAATGGTCAGAGTCACTGACTTGTTCTACGACAAGTATTTCCGACGCACTTCGAGAGAGGAAGGAAGGTTACGGAGTTCTTGGGAACTTCGACAGGGGAGCATGGATGTTGGCCCCTCCGCCCTACGCATTTGAAACGTTCGAAGGAAAGGGTTGCCTTTTTGCTCCGTATGTTGCAACCAATGACAAAGATAAGGCGTTCATTTCATTCGAGGGCCTTAGAGCTGAGATTCGTCGTGATCTCAACATGTCTAAGGCGTTACTTTCAAGGAAGGAGATTGTGTCCAAAGCATTGGTTGGCCGAGCAAGACGAGAAGGACATCGCCAGGGGGAGCGGCAGAGAGGACACCAGGCCATTGCTCGAGAGGCCAGGTGTGTCGAATCAAGAGGGGCAGGGACTCGTTTCAAGGCAAGGCAAAGATGGAGCCGAGTTCCGAGACCACCGCCAGTTCCATTTGATCCGAGACGCCCCTGTGTCCCAAGTGTGGTACCGCATCCCTCGAGGCGCGTGCAGATGGCAACTCATCCTGATAGTTCCAGCCTAACTTAGAACCCCCGCGGCGGCGCCCACCAAATGCCAGAATGCCGCGGGGAGCTAGCCAAGGGAAGGTGCCGGGTGTCTCTTTGCGAGACCACACAACCAGGAACCCGTATTCCATCCGTGCCCACAGAAAAGACATTGAATCCCTTCGGATATTGCTTTCAGGCAGCGTCGCTCCCTGACATTGATTCAGAATACACATACTGTGCTTTGACGCATTCTTTTATGTCTGAATTATTGTGAGATCGTTGGTTATAGTTCCTATCTCCACATCCCTGTTCTTACAGTCCCACCAAACGCCAGCTTAATGTTGTTTTACCTTCGGGGGTGTTTGTGCCCGACATCCAATGTCTTTGAGTGCCATGTTCGTATTGAGGAGCGAGTTGTATTCGCTGATTTGATTGTTATCCCTATGGTTTGCCTTTCGATGTTGATCTTGGCATGGATTGGCTTTCGACTTACAGTGCAGTTATCGATTGTGTGCTCAAGAAGGTGACTTTGCAGATAGATGATGGCCAGGGAGGAGCGCTCCCAGCACAGGTTACTTCGCTGAGTCCTCCTTTTATTTCTTGCTTTGAGGCTGAGAGATTGTTGTGTAGAGGTTGCGTGGGTTCTTGTTCTATTGTGGATTGTGATAGATTGATAAGTTGAATGTAGATGATATTGATGTGGTGAGGGAGTTGTGATGTGTTTGAGGATGATGTTCCGGGTTTGCCGCCGGATAGAAGATGTTGAGTTTGTGATTGATTTAGCTCCAGGTACGGTTCCTATTTCTAAGCTCCGTACAGGATGGCCCCTACCGAGATGAAGATGTGAAGACTCGTTGCAGGACTTTTAGACAAGGATTTATTCGTCCCGAGTTCTTAGCACTTGGGGAGCTACGGTCTATTGTCCAAGAGGAAGGATGGTTCTTTGCGACTTGTGTATCGACTACAGGGAGCTTAACAAAGTACTGTCAAGAACAAGTATCCGTTGCCTCGGATAGATGATTTGTTTGATCAGCTCCATGGTGCTACTATGTTCTCGAAGATTGATCTTACGGTCTGGCTACTATCAGTTGAGGTTAGGGAAGTATGATATCCCTAAAGACAGCTGTCTCGGACAGGTACGTCACTATGAGTTTCTTGTCATGTCTTTTTGGTTTGCCAATGCCCCTTCAGTCTTCATGGATCTGATGAACCGTGTGTTAAGCCTTATCTGCGATAGCTTTGTCATTGTTTTCACGACGATATCTTGATCTATTAAAAATCCAGAGAGCTTCATGCCGAGCATCTCCGAGTTTTTCTTCAGTTGTGCGAGAGAAGAGATTGTTTGCCAAGCTGAAGAAGTGTGAGTTTTGGTTGGAATCAGATTTATTTTCTAGGCCATGTGTCTCGAGAGATGGCTTTGCTGTTGATTCCGTGAACGATAGAGGCGATTCGGAGTTGGCCTATTCCTACCACTGTTCCTGAGGTACGCAGTTCTTGGTTGGCGGGTTACTTCGTGTTTCATTCAGGGTTTCCAAGATGCCCTTGCCATTGTCCAATTATGACGAGGGAAGCTGTTGAAGTTCGAGTGGTGCTATCGATTGCCAGAGTTGCATTAGGAGTTGAAGGACAGATTGACGACAGCTCTGTTCTTTCTTTGCCAGGGTTAAGAGGCTTTTGTGGTCTTGACCGAGCGTCGAGAGAGGCCTTGGTGAAGTGTTGATGCAGCGAGGTAAGGTCATTGACTATGCGTCCTCGCCAGTGAGGATGATGAGACGACTTATCCGACGGCACGATTTGGGAGCTTGCAGCTGTGGTTTTCGCCCTGAAGATTGGAGACATTATCTGTATGGCGAAAAGTGTGAGATCATTCACAGACCACAAGAGGTGAAGTTCTGTTTTCGAGAAGAGCTCAATATGCGACAGAGGAGGTTGGTTAGAGCTTGTCAAGGACGTACGTTGTGACTGATCAGTGATCACCCAGGGGAAGGCGAATGTTGTGCTGATGCTTTGAGCGCAAGTCGAGTGCTTCATGAGTTCTTTGATTCAGAGACCATTGGTTGATGGGATTTTGCAGAGAGAGGATGATTGATGGTGATTCCAGGGGACCATGCTCGCTGTTCAGCGTTGGCATTAGCTCTTTAACACAAAAATGCGGACGGATCCGTTTATAGAGAGCAGTTCGATCTGAGGTTCAGTTTGGCAGAGTTGAGAGCTAGAGCGAGGCTAGAGTGGAATTCAGAGTTTAGTCTGAATGGTGATGATTTGGTAACTTTCAGAGCCGGCATTTGTGTTCCTTTGGCGACGATATTCGTAGAGATGTCTTGACAGAGGTCATACCGCACCGTATTTCGATTCAGCCAGGAAGTACGGAGATGTATAGGATCTTCGTCGACTTACTGGTGGCCAGTATGAAGAGAGAGATGCTTTGTTAATATATCAGTGCCTTACTTGTAAGCAGGTAAAGATGAGCACCCAGAGACCTGCTGGGACATTGCTTTCTTTTGCCGATTCCTCAGTGGAAGTGGAGGCCATTTATCACTATGGATTCGTGACTGGTTTACCCAGGAAGCGAGAAAGGCGTTCAATTCATTTGGTTTAATTGTGATAGATTGAATAAGTCAGCGCACTTTCTCCCGTCAAGACACGTATTCGATGTCTCAGTATGCCGAGGATTAACATTGCAGAGATTGTTAGACTCATGGGGTTTCCTGTGTCGATCGTGCTGGATCGTGACCCTAGATTTACCTCAGAGTTCTGGAAGAGTTTGCACAGAGTATGGTTCTCGATTAGCTTTCAGTACAGCTGATAATCCTCAGAGGGGAGGTCAGTCAGAGAGAGGTCATTCAGATTCTGGAGGATATGCTCAGAGCTTGTACTAGGCCTATTCTGGTAGATGGATCCAAGTTGCCTCTTGTGGAGTTCACGTACAACAATGATAACAGGCGACGATTGGAATTGGCACCGTATGGGCACTTATGGAGAAGTGACAGTCTCCTTTGTTGGGATGGGTTGGAGAGGGAAGATGTTAGGGTCCCGAGTTTGTCCCAACAGCTGCCGATGTGTTGCAGTTATCAGGAGTAAGGATGAAGACATTGCTCAGGCCAGACAGAGAGCATGCAGACGTTCGTCGTAGACCTGTGCAGTTTGAGGTTGGCGAATCATGTTTTTCTGAAGATAAGCACCTCTCAGGGGTGATGCGATTTGGCAAGAAGGGCAATTGAGCCTAGATCATTGGTCAATTCGAGATATTGGACAAGTGGGTGACCGCGAAGCCTAACAGATTAGCCCCTACGCCCGATCTTGACAGAGTCCATACTGTGTTTACGTATCGATGCTAGGAAGTATATTGCAGATCCTTCCAATGTCTTCGCCATGAAGCCATTGGACTTGACGCCGAGGTTATGATTCTCCTAAATTACCATGACGTCATTCTGATTTCAGATTCTGGTCGCACCGAACCCCTCAACAACAACGCAATAAAATTTTACGATTTGGGACTTAGCGCGTACGAGTCCGTCTCTGAGACACCACAACTAAACGTGAGATCGGCATAGTTAAAGATCCTTTGGAGGAACCCATTGAATTTGCGGAGGTACGTGGGAACCAGAGACTGAGATGAGGAGAGAGGTATCCTGAGTGTTGACCATGACGTCAATGTCGAGGACGAAATTCCTCTAAAAACAAAAATGGAGGGGAGATTGTAATAGCCGAGGCCCGGGTTACGGTACGGTTTAAGCTTTATTGTGTTAATTGGGGATGTGATTAGTGATTATAGTTGTGTTTGGGCTATGGATTATTGGTTATTATTGAGTGAGGTGTATAGTGTGTTGATTGTTCGTTTCGCGTTTCGAATCGATTTTAGTTGTTTGTTATGTTTCATGCCCGTGAGTAGAGTGCACCCGCGCTCTTAGATGAGTGCCCCGCGAGGTTGTGTGTTTGTACTATATAATTTTGGATTTGGAAGGCCGTGAGGACACCGCACCGCGGCAGGGCAAGGGACCCGCACCCGCGTGTGACGCACCCGCGGTATTGTAGCACCGCAACCCGCGGTGATTGTGCTGGGATTTATTTGGAACTGAGTGAGCTTAGAGCACCCGCGGTGCTTGAGTGACCGCACCCCGTGTAAGTATGGGCGAGATTTTAAGTTGACTTTTGGGAGTTGTTGGCCATAATACTACATTATCTTCTTCCTCCATTCCGATATTCTCTCAATCTTAAGGTTTTCATCATTTCTTTTGCTTCCATTTTGTTATTGAGTTATTTGGATATTTCGACTTGAGATCATCGTTCTCGTGGTATACGGAAGCTTAGGTAGTTTTTGGTGCGATTCTATTTAGGTTCTTGAGTTAAGGGTTTGTTGGGTTTGTGTTCTTGCTGGTTCTATGGATTATTTAGCATGGACTCTTGGATGTGTTTGATTTGGTGTTATTTATGGATTATTGTTTGTAGGTGGGTACCAAGAGCTATATTGGAGTGTTCTATGGTTGTAAGTGGAATTTCATCTTTTGCTCAATGATATTATATGTATTGGTTTTAAAGGTTTCAAAGTGATTATTCCCTTCCATTGAGCACATTGTTATGTATGATTTCATGATACTATGGAGGTATTGTATGATCTCACTATTGTTAAAAGAGGAATACAAGAGAAAATAAGATGTCGAAACGACGGCCTTAAATGTATTCAGAGTTTCAAATGTTTATTGGATTGATAATCAAGTCAGAGCATTGCATGCAATTAGATGATCACGACCATAGGCTTGATCCCTCAGCAGTTATCAGTTTATATCGATGGGATTGAACCACAGCAAGGAATACATGATATCAATCCAACCAAGTAAAGAAAATACCATCTCTCATTGCTATCTTATTGTTGCTTTGCTACAGTTATTGCTACAATTCATGTTTCAGAGTTGATGGTATTTATGATTTCAAAGTCATGTTACAGAGTATATTGTTCATTTGCAGAAAGAGTTCCACTGCTGAGATTTATTCTTCATTTCAGTTATTTCATGTGATGCAGATAAGAGGACGCGACCGGGACGTGACTGTGGATGGGCGTTCATATGCATACAGCTTGGAAAGGAGATTTTTGTACATTTTGTAATGATTACACTAATGATAGTGTTGTATTTTGTTATGTCATTGGAATGTCATGTGTTATTTGTAAACACTTTTTAAGAAATGTTTTTGAAAAACTCCTTCCTTTGAAAGAAAATTTTAAATCGCTGTATTGTCAAATTGATCGGGTCAGGCATGCAGCAACCTAACGACTTCTCTAAAGAACAAAATCCGCAAGTTTAAGCTCATCGTGTTTTATGACAAGCTATAAAATGTGCCATCTTAGAAATCTATCCACACAACAAAAATGAATCCCTCCCCCTTTTAGTCTAGGCAACCCCAAAATAAAGTCCATAGAAATTTCAATCCAAGTTCTTTTTAAGAAATAGCACGCAAAAGTTTCCCAAAGTTTATTGACAAACTTCAGTTTGTCATCGTTTGAGGATGACAAAGTAGAAACAAAAAATTTTGTTCAGTTTAGCCCATAATTTTCCAAAGGTAAACTCAAGAATTTAACATCGGACAGAAACAATAGTCCTAGACTGCCATGCAACCTAACGACTTCTCTAAAGAACAAATCGCAATGTTTGAAGCATCATCGGTTTTATGACAAGCTAAAAATGTGCCATCTTAGAAATCTATCCACAACACAAAAATAGAATCCCTCCCTTCTTAGTTCCTAGGCAACCCCAAAAATAAAGTCCATAGAAATGTCAATCAAGTTCTTTTTAAGAATAGCACGCAAAAGTGTTCCCAAGTTCTATTGACAACTTCAGTTTGTCCACCGTTTGAGGATGACAAGTAGTAGAAAACAACAATTTTGTGCCAAGTTTAGCCCATAAAGTCTTCCATAAAGAATCTAAGATATTTAACATCGCGACCAAGAAACAATTAGTCCTAGGCATGCCATGAACCTAACGATTTCTCAAAAGAACAAATCCGCAAATGTTTGAAGCATCATCGGTTTTATGACAAGCTATAAAATGTGCCATCTTAGAGAATCTATCCACAAGCAACAAAAATAGAATCCCTCCCTTCTTAGTCCTAGGCAACCCCAAATAAAGTCCATAGAAATGTCAATCCAAGTTCTTTTTAAGATAGCACGCAAAAGTGTTCCAAAGTTCTATTGACAACTTTCCAGGTTTGTGTCCATCCGATTTGGAGGATGACAAGTAGTAGAAAACAACAATTTTGTGCCAGTTTAGCCTATAAAGTCTTCCAAAAGTAACTCAAGAATTTAACATCGCGACCAGAAACAATAGTCCTAGGCATGCCATGCAACCTAACGACTTCTCTAAAGAACAAATCCGCAATGTTTGAAGCATCATCGGTTTTATGACAAGCTATAAAATGTGCATCTTAGAGAATCTATCCACAACAACAAAAATAGAATCCCTCCCCTTCTTAGTCCTAGGCAACCCCAAAATAAAGTCCATAGAAATGTCAATCCAAGTTCTTTTTAAGAATAGCACGCAAAAGTGTTCCCAAAGTTCTATTGACAACTTCAGTTTGTCCATCCGTTTGAGGATGACAAGTAGTAGAAAACAACAATTTTGTGCCAAGTTTAGCCCATAAAGTCTTCCAAAAGTAACTCAAGAATTTAACATCGCGACCAGAAACAATAGTCCTAGGCATGCCATGCAACCTAACGACTTCTCTAAAGAACAAATCCGCAATGTTTGAAGCATCATCGGTTTTATGACAAGCTATAAATGTGCCATCTTAGAGAATCTATCCACAACAACAAAAATAGAATCCCTCCCTTCTTAGTCCTAGGCAACCCCAAAATAAAGTCCATAGAAATGTCAATCCAAGTTCTTTTTAAGAATAGCACGCAAAAGTGTTCCCAAAGTTCTATTGACAACTTCAGTTTGTCCATCCGTTTGAGGATGACAAGTAGTAGAAAACAACAATTTTGTGCAAGTTTAGCCCATAAAGTCTTCCAAAAGTAACTCAAGAATTTAACATCGCGACCAGAAACAATAGTCCTAGGCATGCCATGCAACCTAACGACTTCTCTAAAGAACAAATCCGCAATGTTTGAAGCATCATCGGTTTTATGACAAGCTATAAAATGTGCCATCTTAGAGAATCTATCCACAACAACAAAAATAGAATCCCTCCCCTTCTTAGTCCTAGGCAACCCCAAAATAAAGTCCATAGAAATGTCAATCCAAGTTCTTTTTAAGAATAGCACGCAAAGTGTTCCCAAAGTTCTATTGACAACTTCAGTTTGTCCATCCGTTTGAGGATGACAAGTAGTAGAAAACAACAATTTTGTGCCAAGTTTAGCCCATAAAGTCTTCCAAAAGTAACTCAAGAATTTAACATCGCGACCAGAAACAATAGTCCTAGGCATGCCATGCAACCTAACGACTTCTCTAAAGAACAAATCCGCAATGTTTGAAGCATCATCGGTTTTATGACAAGCTATAAAATGTGCCATCTTAGAGAATCTATCCACAACAACAAAAATAGAATCCCTCCCCTTCTTAGTCCTAGGCAACCCCAAAATAAAGTCCATAGAAATGTCAATCCAAGTTCTTTTTAAGAATAGCACGCAAAAGTGTTCCCAAAGTTCTATTGACAACTTCAGTTTGTCCATCCGTTTGAGGATGACAAGTAGTAGAAAACAACAATTTTGTGCCAAGTTTAGCCCATAAAGTCTTCCAAAAGTAACTCAAGAATTTAACATCGCGACCAGAAACAATAGTCCTAGGCATGCCATGCAACCTAACGACTTCTCTAAAGAACAAATCCGCAATGTTTGAAGCATCATCGGTTTTATGACAAGCTATAAAATGTGCCATCTTAGAGAATCTATCCACAACAACAAAAATAGAATCCCTCCCCTTCTTAGTCCTAGGCAACCCCAAAATAAAGTCCATAGAAATGTCAATCCAAGTTCTTTTTAAGAATAGCACGCAAAAGTGTTCCCAAAGTTCTATTGACAACTTCAGTTTGTCCATCCGTTTGAGGATGACAAGTAGTAGAAAACAACAATTTTGTGCCAAGTTTAGCCCATAAAGTCTTCCAAAAGTAACTCAAGAATTTAACATCGCGACCAGAAACAATAGTCCTAGGCATGCCATGCAACCTAACGACTTCTCTAAAGAACAAATCCGCAATGTTTGAAGCATCATCGGTTTTATGACAAGCTATAAAATGTGCCATCTTAGAGAATCTATCCACAACAACAAAAATAGAATCCCTCCCCTTCTTAGTCCTAGGCAACCCCAAAATAAAGTCCATAGAAATGTCAATCCAAGTTCTTTTTAAGAATAGCACGCAAAAGTGTTCCCAAAGTTCTATTGACAACTTCAGTTTGTCCATCCGTTTGAGGATGACAAGTAGTAGAAAACAACAATTTTGTGCCAAGTTTAGCCCATAAAGTCTTCCAAAAGTAACTCAAGAATTTAACATCGCGACCAGAAACAATAGTCCTAGGCATGCCATGCAACCTAACGACTTCTCTAAAGAACAAATCCGCAATGTTTGAAGCATCATCGGTTTTATGACAAGCTATAAAATGTGCCATCTTAGAGAATCTATCCACAACAACAAAAATAGAATCCCTCCCCTTCTTAGTCCTAGGCAACCCCAAAATAAAGTCCATAGAAATGTCAATCCAAGTTCTTTTAAGAATAGCACGCAAAAGTGTTCCCAAAGTTCTATTGACAACTTCAGTTTGTCCATCCGTTTGAGGATGACAAGTAGTAGAAAACAACAATTTTGTGCCAAGTTTAGCCCATAAAGTCTTCCAAAAGTAACTCAAGAATTTAACATCGCGACCAGAAACAATAGTCCTAGGCATGCCATGCAACCTAACGACTTCTCTAAAGAACAAATCCGCAATGTTTGAAGCATCATCGGTTTTATGACAAGCTATAAAATGTGCCATCTTAGAGAATCTATCCACAACAACAAAAATAGAATCCCTCCCCTTCTTAGTCCTAGGCAACCCCAAAATAAAGTCCATAGAAATGTCAATCCAAGTTCTTTTTAAGAATAGCACGCAAAAGTGTTCCCAAAGTTCTATTGACAACTTCAGTTTGTCCATCCGTTTGAGGATGACAAGTAGTAGAAAACAACAATTTTGTGCCAAGTTTAGCCCATAAAGTCTTCCAAAAGTAACTCAAGAATTTAACATCGCGACCAGAAACAATAGTCCTAGGCATGCCATGCAACCTAACGACTTCTCTAAAGAACAAATCCGCAATGTTTGAAGCATCATCGGTTTTATGACAAGCTATAAAATGTGCCATCTTAGAGAATCTATCCACAACAACAAAAATAGAATCCCTCCCCTTCTTAGTCCTAGGCAACCCCAAAATAAAGTCCATAGAAATGTCAATCCAAGTTCTTTTTAAGAATAGCACGCAAAAGTGTTCCCAAAGTTCTATTGACAACTTCAGTTTGTCCATCCGTTTGAGGATGACAAGTAGTAGAAAACAACAATTTTGTGCCAAGTTTAGCCCATAAAGTCTTCCAAAAGTAACTCAAGAATTTAACATCGCGACCAGAAACAATAGTCCTAGGCATGCCATGCAACCTAACGACTTCTCTAAAGAACAAATCCGCAATGTTTGAAGCATCATCGGTTTTATGACAAGCTATAAAATGTGCCATCTTAGAGAATCTATCCACAACAACAAAAATAGAATCCCTCCCCTTCTTAGTCCTAGGCAACCCCAAAATAAAGTCCATAGAAATGTCAATCCAAGTTCTTTTTAAGAATAGCACGCAAAAGTGTTCCCAAAGTTCTATTGACAACTTCAGTTTGTCCATCCGTTTGAGGATGACAAGTAGTAGAAAACAACAATTTTGTGCCAAGTTTAGCCCATAAAGTCTTCCAAAAGTAACTCAAGAATTTAACATCGCGACCAGAAACAATAGTCCTAGGCATGCCATGCAACCTAACGACTTCTCTAAAGAACAAATCCGCAATGTTTGAAGCATCATCGGTTTTATGACAAGCTATAAAATGTGCCATCTTAGAGAATCTATCCACAACAACAAAAATAGAATCCCTCCCCTTCTTAGTCCTAGGCAACCCCAAAATAAAGTCCATAGAAATGTCAATCCAAGTTCTTTTTAAGAATAGCACGCAAAAGTGTTCCCAAAGTTCTATTGACAACTTCAGTTTGTCCATCCGTTTGAGGATGACAAGTAGTAGAAAACAACAATTTTGTGCCAAGTTTAGCCCATAAAGTCTTCCAAAAGTAACTCAAGAATTTAACATCGCGACCAGAAACAATAGTCCTAGGCATGCCATGCAACCTAACGACTTCTCTAAAGAACAAATCCGCAATGTTTGAAGCATCATCGGTTTTATGACAAGCTATAAAATGTGCCATCTTAGAGAATCTATCCACAACAACAAAAATAGAATCCCTCCCCTTCTTAGTCCTAGGCAACCCCAAAATAAAGTCCATAGAAATGTCAATCCAAGTTCTTTTTAAGAATAGCACGCAAAAGTGTTCCCAAAGTTCTATTGACAACTTCAGTTTGTCCATCCGTTTGAGGATGACAAGTAGTAGAAAACAACAATTTTGTGCCAAGTTTAGCCCATAAAGTCTTCCAAAAGTAACTCAAGAATTTAACATCGCGACCAGAAACAATAGTCCTAGGCATGCCATGCAACCTAACGACTTCTCTAAAGAACAAATCCGCAATGTTTGAAGCATCATCGGTTTTATGACAAGCTATAAAATGTGCCATCTTAGAGAATCTATCCACAACAACAAAAATAGAATCCCTCCCCTTCTTAGTCCTAGGCAACCCCAAAATAAAGTCCATAGAAATGTCAATCCAAGTTCTTTTTAAGAATAGCACGCAAAAGTGTTCCCAAAGTTCTATTGACAACTTCAGTTTGTCCATCCGTTTGAGGATGACAAGTAGTAGAAAACAACAATTTTGTGCCAAGTTTAGCCCATAAAGTCTTCCAAAAGTAACTCAAGAATTTAACATCGCGACCAGAAACAATAGTCCTAGGCATGCCATGCAACCTAACGACTTCTCTAAAGAACAAATCCGCAATGTTTGAAGCATCATCGGTTTTATGACAAGCTATAAAATGTGCCATCTTAGAGAATCTATCCACAACAACAAAAATAGAATCCCTCCCCTTCTTAGTCCTAGGCAACCCCAAAATAAAGTCCATAGAAATGTCAATCCAAGTTCTTTTTAAGAATAGCACGCAAAAGTGTTCCCAAAGTTCTATTGACAACTTCAGTTTGTCCATCCGTTTGAGGATGACAAGTAGTAGAAAACAACAATTTTGTGCCAAGTTTAGCCCATAAAGTCTTCCAAAAGTAACTCAAGAATTTAACATCGCGACCAGAAACAATAGTCCTAGGCATGCCATGCAACCTAACGACTTCTCTAAAGAACAAATCCGCAATGTTTGAAGCATCATCGGTTTTATGACAAGCTATAAAATGTGCCATCTTAGAGAATCTATCCACAACAACAAAAATAGAATCCCTCCCCTTCTTAGTCCTAGGCAACCCCAAAATAAAGTCCATAGAAATGTCAATCCAAGTTCTTTTTAAGAATAGCACGCAAAAGTGTTCCCAAAGTTCTATTGACAACTTCAGTTTGTCCATCCGTTTGAGGATGACAAGTAGTAGAAAACAACAATTTTGTGCCAAGTTTAGCCCATAAAGTCTTCCAAAAGTAACTCAAGAATTTAACATCGCGACCAGAAACAATAGTCCTAGGCATGCCATGCAACCTAACGACTTCTCTAAAGAACAAATCCGCAATGTTTGAAGCATCATCGGTTTTATGACAAGCTATAAAATGTGCCATCTTAGAGAATCTATCCACAACAACAAAAATAGAATCCCTCCCCTTCTTAGTCCTAGGCAACCCCAAAATAAAGTCCATAGAAATGTCAATCCAAGTTCTTTTTAAGAATAGCACGCAAAAGTGTTCCCAAAGTTCTATTGACAACTTCAGTTTGTCCATCCGTTTGAGGATGACAAGTAGTAGAAAACAACAATTTTGTGCCAAGTTTAGCCCATAAAGTCTTCCAAAAGTAACTCAAGAATTTAACATCGCGACCAGAAACAATAGTCCTAGGCATGCCATGCAACCTAACGACTTCTCTAAAGAACAAATCCGCAATGTTTGAAGCATCATCGGTTTTATGACAAGCTATAAAATGTGCCATCTTAGAGAATCTATCCACAACAACAAAAATAGAATCCCTCCCCTTCTTAGTCCTAGGCAACCCCAAAATAAAGTCCATAGAAATGTCAATCCAAGTTCTTTTTAAGAATAGCACGCAAAAGTGTTCCCAAAGTTCTATTGACAACTTCAGTTTGTCCATCCGTTTGAGGATGACAAGTAGTAGAAAACAACAATTTTGTGCCAAGTTTAGCCCATAAAGTCTTCCAAAAGTAACTCAAGAATTTAACATCGCGACCAGAAACAATAGTCCTAGGCATGCCATGCAACCTAACGACTTCTCTAAAGAACAAATCCGCAATGTTTGAAGCATCATCGGTTTTATGACAAGCTATAAAATGTGCCATCTTAGAGAATCTATCCACAACAACAAAAATAGAATCCCTCCCCTTCTTAGTCCTAGGCAACCCCAAAATAAAGTCCATAGAAATGTCAATCCAAGTTCTTTTTAAGAATAGCACGCAAAAGTGTTCCCAAAGTTCTATTGACAACTTCAGTTTGTCCATCCGTTTGAGGATGACAAGTAGTAGAAAACAACAATTTTGTGCCAAGTTTAGCCCATAAAGTCTTCCAAAAGTAACTCAAGAATTTAACATCGCGACCAGAAACAATAGTCCTAGGCATGCCATGCAACCTAACGACTTCTCTAAAGAACAAATCCGCAATGTTTGAAGCATCATCGGTTTTATGACAAGCTATAAAATGTGCCATCTTAGAGAATCTATCCACAACAACAAAAATAGAATCCCTCCCCTTCTTAGTCCTAGGCAACCCCAAAATAAAGTCCATAGAAATGTCAATCCAAGTTCTTTTTAAGAATAGCACGCAAAAGTGTTCCCAAAGTTCTATTGACAACTTCAGTTTGTCCATCCGTTTGAGGATGACAAGTAGTAGAAAACAACAATTTTGTGCCAAGTTTAGCCCATAAAGTCTTCCAAAAGTAACTCAAGAATTTAACATCGCGACCAGAAACAATAGTCCTAGGCATGCCATGCAACCTAACGACTTCTCTAAAGAACAAATCCGCAATGTTTGAAGCATCATCGGTTTTATGACAAGCTATAAAATGTGCCATCTTAGAGAATCTATCCACAACAACAAAAATAGAATCCCTCCCCTTCTTAGTCCTAGGCAACCCCAAAATAAAGTCCATAGAAATGTCAATCCAAGTTCTTTTTAAGAATAGCACGCAAAAGTGTTCCCAAAGTTCTATTGACAACTTCAGTTTGTCCATCCGTTTGAGGATGACAAGTAGTAGAAAACAACAATTTTGTGCCAAGTTTAGCCCATAAAGTCTTCCAAAAGTAACTCAAGAATTTAACATCGCGACCAGAAACAATAGTCCTAGGCATGCCATGCAACCTAACGACTTCTCTAAAGAACAAATCCGCAATGTTTGAAGCATCATCGGTTTTATGACAAGCTATAAAATGTGCCATCTTAGAGAATCTATCCACAACAACAAAAATAGAATCCCTCCCCTTCTTAGTCCTAGGCAACCCCAAAATAAAGTCCATAGAAATGTCAATCCAAGTTCTTTTTAAGAATAGCACGCAAAAGTGTTCCCAAAGTTCTATTGACAACTTCAGTTTGTCCATCCGTTTGAGGATGACAAGTAGTAGAAAACAACAATTTTGTGCCAAGTTTAGCCCATAAAGTCTTCCAAAAGTAACTCAAGAATTTAACATCGCGACCAGAAACAATAGTCCTAGGCATGCCATGCAACCTAACGACTTCTCTAAAGAACAAATCCGCAATGTTTGAAGCATCATCGGTTTTATGACAAGCTATAAAATGTGCCATCTTAGAGAATCTATCCACAACAACAAAATAGAATCCCTCCCCTTCTTAGTCCTAGGCAACCCCAAAATAAAGTCCATAGAAATGTCAATCCAAGTTCTTTTTAAGAATAGCACGCAAAAGTGTTCCCAAAGTTCTATTGACAACTTCAGTTTGTCCATCCGTTTGAGGATGACAAGTAGTAGAAAACAACAATTTTGTGCCAAGTTTAGCCCATAAAGTCTTCCAAAAGTAACTCAAGAATTTAACATCGCGACCAGAAACAATAGTCCTAGGCATGCCATGCAACCTAACGACTTCTCTAAAGAACAAATCCGCAATGTTTGAAGCATCATCGGTTTTATGACAAGCTATAAAATGTGCCATCTTAGAGAATCTATCCACAACAACAAAAATAGAATCCCTCCCCTTCTTAGTCCTAGGCAACCCCAAAATAAAGTCCATAGAAATGTCAATCCAAGTTCTTTTTAAGAATAGCACGCAAAAGTGTTCCCAAAGTTCTATTGACAACTTCAGTTTGTCCATCCGTTTGAGGATGACAAGTAGTAGAAAACAACAATTTTGTGCCAAGTTTAGCCCATAAAGTCTTCCAAAAGTAACTCAAGAATTTAACATCGCGACCAGAAACAATAGTCCTAGGCATGCCATGCAACCTAACGACTTCTCTAAAGAACAAATCCGCAATGTTTGAAGCATCATCGGTTTTATGACAAGCTATAAAATGTGCCATCTTAGAGAATCTATCCACAACAACAAAAATAGAATCCCTCCCCTTCTTAGTCCTAGGCAACCCCAAAATAAAGTCCATAGAAATGTCAATCCAAGTTCTTTTTAAGAATAGCACGCAAAAGTGTTCCCAAAGTTCTATTGACAACTTCAGTTTGTCCATCCGTTTGAGGATGACAAGTAGTAGAAAACAACAATTTTGTGCCAAGTTTAGCCCATAAAGTCTTCCAAAAGTAACTCAAGAATTTAACATCGCGACCAGAAACAATAGTCCTAGGCATGCCATGCAACCTAACGACTTCTCTAAAGAACAAATCCGCAATGTTTGAAGCATCATCGGTTTTATGACAAGCTATAAAATGTGCCATCTTAGAGAATCTATCCACAACAACAAAAATAGAATCCCTCCCCTTCTTAGTCCTAGGCAACCCCAAAATAAAGTCCATAGAAATGTCAATCCAAGTTCTTTTTAAGAATAGCACGCAAAAGTGTTCCCAAAGTTCTATTGACAACTTCAGTTTGTCCATCCGTTTGAGGATGACAAGTAGTAGAAAACAACAATTTTGTGCCAAGTTTAGCCCATAAAGTCTTCCAAAAGTAACTCAAGAATTTAACATCGCGACCAGAAACAATAGTCCTAGGCATGCCATGCAACCTAGCGACTTCTCTAAAGAACAAATCCGCAATGTTTGAAGCATCATCGGTTTTATGACAAGCTATAAATGTGCCATCTTAGAGAATCTATCCACAACAACAAAAATAGAATCCCTCCCCTTCTTAGTCCTAGGCAACCCCAAAATAAAGTCCATAGAAATGTCAATCCAAGTTCTTTTTAAGAATAGCACGCAAAAGTGTTCCCAAAGTTCTATTGACAACTTCAGTTTGTCCATCCGTTTGAGGATGACAAGTAGTAGAAAACAACAATTTTGTGCCAAGTTTAGCCCATAAAGTCTTCCAAAAGTAACTCAAGAATTTAACATCGCGACCAGAAACAATAGTCCTAGGCATGCCATGCAACCTAACGACTTCTCTAAAGAACAAATCCGCAATGTTTGAAGCATCATCGGTTTTATGACAAGCTATAAATGTGCCATCTTAGAGAATCTATCCACAACAACAAAAATAGAATCCCTCCCCTTCTTAGTCCTAGGCAACCCCAAAATAAAGTCCATAGAAATGTCAATCCAAGTTCTTTTAAGAATAGCACGCAAAAGTGTTCCCAAAGTTCTATTGACAACTTCAGTTTGTCCATCCGTTTGAAGATGACAAGTAGTAGAAAACAACAATTTTGTGCCAAGTTTAGCCCATAAAGTTGTAATAGCCGAGCCTGGTGTACGACACGGTTTAATATTTCATAAGTTTATTGACTACTTGGCTAAGTTTAAGTATAGTTTGGATGTTAAGAGTTTCGATTTATGATTTGTATAGTTGGTTATAGATGATGTGCAGTGTTATTGTAGCGGCGTTACGATTAAATTCATGATAAATGGTAATTGATCCAATGAGGTGAGGCCAATTGGAGTGGTTAGATAAGACATATGGCTATAACTTTCTTTTTTTGAGTTTTGTTCAATCATTGTGGAAGGTAAGCCAAAGTGTCCCGAAGTGTGTCGTGTGATTCGACGTTCCTCCGGTGACACAGGTTGGGAGATTTAGCATAACTTTTTACTCAGACCTCCAATGATCTGAAATTTTGAGGGAGTCAAGATAAGACAAGTGTGATCCGACGTTCCTCCAGTGACACAGGTTGGGAGATTTAGCATAACTTTTTACTCAGACCTCCAAATGATCTGAAATTTTGAGGGAGTCAAGATAGACATAGAGCTACAACTTTGTAGTTTATCACTTTTTTAATTCGGACGGGAAGAGGCATTTCTGAGGCGATCTTTGAAGAAGCTGTGCGCAGAGTACGCTGTGGCAGGACCGATGCAGGAGCGCACCCGCGGTCCTTAATGGAGCGCCCCGCGGTCTCAGTGGTTCAGAAAATGGTGTTTGGTCGAAGGCTTGGCGCACCCCGCGGCGCTTGTGTGACCGCCACCCGTGGTGGAGGTATGGTCGAGCTTTTTAAGTTGCTTTTTGGTGGTGGTTGGCCATCAATTTACCCTTTTCTCTTCTTTTCATTTCAAAATTCTCTCCATTTCTTAGGGTTTTCATCCATTTCTTTCTTTCCTCTTCAATCCAAGCTTCTTGTTGGCGATTTGAGTTGAGATCGACGTTCTCCTGGTGCTAGGAAGCTTAGGTAAGTTTTTGGTGCGATTCTTTTAAGGTTTTGAGTTAAGAGTTGACTTGGGTTTGTTGTTCTTCTGGATTTTATGGATTTATTGTCATGGATTCTTGATTATAGAGTTGATGTTGGTGTTATTTATGGATTATTGTTGTAGGTGGTGACCAAGAGCTAAGTTTGAGGTGTTTCATTGGGTTGTAAGTGGAATTTCATCCTTGTGCTCACATGATGTTATATGTATTGTGTTTCAAAGGTTTTAATGTGTTATTCCCTTCAATTGATTCATTGTTATGTATTAATTCCATTGCTATGCATATTGGAGGCTTTTTGTCTCATTATGTTCAAAAGGGAATACAAGAGAAAAGATAGATTTTCAAAGTGATTGTTAAAGCTAGAGAGAGTTAAATGTTTCTTTGGATTGATAAATATATAGCCAGAGATTGCATGCAATTACTTGATCAACGCACCAGGCTTATATCCCTCAGAGTTATCGGTTTATATCGATTTGGGATATGAGCACCCCAGAGCAGAGTTATTATTGATATCAATCCAACCAAGTAAAGAGAAATACCATCTCATTTCTATGCTATTGCTATGATATTCATGTTCAGAGTTTATGTTTCAGAGTTGATGGTATTTATGATTTCAAAGCTATGTTTTCAGAGTATATTGTCATTGCTATGTAAGAGTTCCACTTGCTGAGATTTATTCTCATTTCAGTTATTTCATGTGATGCAGATCAGAACGGTGGCCCGGGACGTTGACTGTGGACAGGGGGTCATATGCATACACCGTTGAGGAAGATTTTTGCATATCATGGAATGATGTTTTGTATTTTGTGTGTCATTTAATGATCATGTACTTATTTTGTTGTAAAAACTTTTAAAGAAATGTATTTTGAAACTCCTTCCATATTTTAAAGAAAAATTTATTTCCGTGCGTATTTTTTTGTTACGGGTCAGAGGTGTCACTGTTGTGGGGACCCGGGCTCTAATTCTTTTCTTTGAGATTAACGGATCATTAATATAAAAAGTGGGTCAATTTTTGCTTTTACATTAACTCAAATGAAAGCTAACATTAGAAGTCTCTATGTTATTCAACACATAATATACAAATATGTCTTGTTCCAAACCATATTCGACAACTAGTATAAATACAGTACATGCCAAAAGTACAACTACTAGTTCTTCTGCTATGCCCGAGATCACCACGCTATGTCCATCTCTCATCCTCTGCGTGACCCAGATCCTGCCCCACCTGTTTTTATGCACACATACAGACATAACAACAGCCGGAAAACCGGTGAGAATAAATCCCAGTATAAACATGTATACATACATACAATCAATTAACATGAAACATGCTATCATGAATGACATCATATGCACATGCAATGAATGCGAATCAAACCATGTCTGGACTCGACTCGACTAGAACTCTGGGATCCCGGTGTGAAAGACGTCACTACCTACCCTCCAATCGGGGTAATGAACGTCTCATTCCTAGACTTCGGTCTGAGCTGTATCAACGGCGGCAATAAGAGTAATACCTACTCTTATGCTGAGATACACCGAAACGTCTAGCTGTTTGACAATGCCTGTCAAAGACTCTCCTATCTTAGATGCAATGAATATCAATATGTAAACAAAGTATAATCATATTCATATCTGAATATCACACTGATCATACATGCTTGAATACAATTCTGAAATCAAAGCATAAACATGTTAAAAGATTGAATATAATGCTATACACAATTCATAAACATGTTACAATATATCTAATAATACTAGTATGTGATTTTGGTTGGGAAACTCAAATAATATCTTATTTGAGTTACATCTCCCCAAACAAAACATGACTTATACCTTTCTTGTCGTCGAAGTCTCGAAGTTGATATCAAGTCTGTCAATCAAATCTGAAAGAGACACATTGATACACTTTCTATCAATTTATATTCTCAATCAACACATATCCAATTAAATACTTGATTTCGGTAACATTTCAACTGTACAATCTCCTATTAAACAATCTCATCAATTCCCCTAATTTATAACTGATAATGGTATAAATCTGGTACCAACACCCAGTCAATTCAACTCTAAAATTCATACAATTCTATACGGTGTCCGTTCTTAAATCCGTTTGTAATTATACATGTCTAATATGTCAGAAACAACGTATATGAATCCATCTGATTCCTTCAACATCATAATTTCAAGACATGCCAAAACATAGTAAAACTTACGTTCCACGCGTAGCCTACAACGATAGGAACACGGTACCGAGTCGGATTTCGAATCTGACGGACGGATTGAAGATGCGCGCGTAAGGATTTCAAAAGCCTCTCGGAGCTTTTTCCTTTCTGATTCTTATCAGATTTCTGAGGGAAAATCGTTATATATTACCACTTGCATGCATCCGAAACGTGGCTTCCCTTGGCCAAATCTTGCTGGCGCTCGGGCGGTCGAAACTTACCGCCCTGGCGCGAGCTCGGCGCTCGCGGGGTAAGATCTACCGCCCGGGCGCGGAAGGTTCTGCCCGCCATGGCAGATTCTGGCGCTCGGCGGTCATAAATTACCGCCCGGGCGCCACACCTTCTGCCCGAACGTACTCCCCTTAGCATTGGCGCTCGGGCGGTCACTTTCTACCGCTCGGGCGCCACTAGTTCTGCCCGAAATTGGTGAAATTTATATTCTTTATCCATCTGGTCTCGTAGTGGTCCGTTTACAGTTATATCTATTTAATTCACTAATCTCATAGCAATTACGATAATCAAATCCTCGGGCATTACATTTAGTGGTATCAGAGCCCCGTTCTTCGACTAATGCATATGACTTCGTCTACTTTCAACTGTCCGGGTATGTTTTCTTGCATCTATCCATTGTTATCTTTGATATGTTTTTGAGCACATTGTAGAGTAGAGGATGCCACCTAAGAGGAAGCAGTAGAGGGTGAGGATAGTTCTTCCTCGAGAGTTGTCGACGAGTTCGGCAAGTTACTGAGAGAGCAGGCCAAGTGTAATGCCCGAGAATTTAATTACCGTAATCTGAAATGATTGGATACGATTACCGTAATCTGAGATTAATCTGAAATGACTTATTGAATTAATCGCGATAATTATCGACGGAACGGATCGGACTAGAACACATGAGAAAGGTGTAAATGTGTGTGCCAAGAAAGAGCCCCGAGCACATGCGCTGTATGGATTGGCGCACCTGCGCGGAGCTGGCCGAGGCTTACCGCACATGCGCGAGATATGCGCACACATGCGCGGCAAGGCCAGTACCATCGGCGCATATGCGCGACGGAGATGGCGCATATGCGCGGGAGGGCCAGTAGGGGTGGCGCATATGCGCGGAAATAATGGCGCATATGCGCGAGTAGTACTTTCGCCGAGACAGTAGGTCTCGCGCATATGCGCGAGTAGTGACCGCGCACATGCGCGAGACGTGTTGCACAAAGGTTGTCCATTTGCTTTGCATGCACGGAAGGTAAGTCCACAGAAATTGTCAATCTAATTCTTTTAAGCATAGCACGCAAAAAGTGTCCCAAAGTTTATTGCAACTTCCGTTTGTCCATCCGTTTGAGGATGACAAGTAGTAGAAAACAACAATTTTGTGCCAAGTTTAGCCCATAAAGTATTCCAAAGTAACTCAAGAAATTAACATCGCGACCAGAAAACAATAGTCCTAGGCATGTCCATGCAACCTACCGACTTCTATAAAGAACTAATCCGCAATGTTTGAAAGCATCATCGGCTTTTATGACAAGCTATAAAATGTGCCATCTTAGAGAATCTATCCACAACAACAAAAATAGAATCCCATCCCCTTCTTAGTCCTAGGCAACCCCAAAATAAAGTCCATAGAAATGTCAATCCAAGTTCTTTTTAAGAATAGCACGCAAAAGTGTTCCAAAGTTCTATTGACAACTTCAGTTTGTCCATCCGTTTGAGGATGACAAGTAGTAGAAAACAACAATTTTGTGCCAAGTTTAGCCCATAAAGTCTTCCAAAAGTAACTCAAGAATTTAACATCGCGACCAGAAACAATAGTCCTAGGCATGCCATGCAACCTAACGACTTCTCTAAAGAACAAATCCGCAATGTTTGAAGCATCATCGGTTTTATGACAAGCTATAAAATGTGCCATCTTAGAGAATCTATCCACAACAACAAAAATAGAATCCCTCCCCTTCTTAGTCCTAGGCAACCCCAAAATAAAGTCCATAGAAATGTCAATCCAAGTTCTTTTTAAGAATAGCACGCAAAAGTGTTCCCAAAGTTCTATTGACAACTTCAGTTTGTCCATCCGTTTGAGGATGACAAGTAGTAGAAAACAACAATTTTGTGCCAAGTTTAGCCCATAAAGTCTTCCAAAAGTAACTCAAGAATTTAACATCGCGACCAGAAACAATAGTCCTAGGCATGCCATGCAACCTAACGACTTCTCTAAAGAACAAATCCGCAATGTTTGAAGCATCATCGGTTTTATGACAAGCTATAAAATGTGCCATCTTAGAGAATCTATCCACAACAACAAAAATAGAATCCCTCCCCTTCTTAGTCCTAGGCAACCCCAAAATAAAGTCCATAGAAATGTCAATCCAAGTTCTTTTTAAGAATAGCACGCAAAAGTGTTCCCAAAGTTCTATTGACAACTTCAGTTTGTCCATCCGTTTGAGGATGACAAGTAGTAGAAAACAACAATTTTGTGCCAAGTTTAGCCCATAAAGTCTTCCAAAAGTAACTCAAGAATTTAACATCGCGACCAGAAACAATAGTCCTAGGCATGCCATGCAACCTAACGACTTCTCTAAAGAACAAATCCGCAATGTTTGAAGCATCATCGGTTTTATGACAAGCTATAAAATGTGCCATCTTAGAGAATCTATCCACAACAACAAAAATAGAATCCCTCCCCTTCTTAGTCCTAGGCAACCCCAAAATAAAGTCCATAGAAATGTCAATCCAAGTTCTTTTTAAGAATAGCACGCAAAAGTGTTCCCAAAGTTCTATTGACAACTTCAGTTTGTCCATCCGTTTGAGGATGACAAGTAGTAGAAAACAACAATTTTGTGCCAAGTTTAGCCCATAAAGTCTTCCAAAAGTAACTCAAGAATTTAACATCGCGACCAGAAACAATAGTCCTAGGCATGCCATGCAACCTAACGACTTCTCTAAAGAACAAATCCGCAATGTTTGAAGCATCATCGGTTTTATGACAAGCTATAAAATGTGCCATCTTAGAGAATCTATCCACAACAACAAAAATAGAATCCCTCCCCTTCTTAGTCCTAGGCAACCCCAAAATAAAGTCCATAGAAATGTCAATCCAAGTTCTTTTTAAGAATAGCACGCAAAAGTGTTCCCAAAGTTCTATTGACAACTTCAGTTTGTCCATCCGTTTGAGGATGACAAGTAGTAGAAAACAACAATTTTGTGCCAAGTTTAGCCCATAAAGTCTTCCAAAAGTAACTCAAGAATTTAACATCGCGACCAGAAACAATAGTCCTAGGCATGCCATGCAACCTAACGACTTCTCTAAAGAACAAATCCGCAATGTTTGAAGCATCATCGGTTTTATGACAAGCTATAAAATGTGCCATCTTAGAGAATCTATCCACAACAACAAAAATAGAATCCCTCCCCTTCTTAGTCCTAGGCAACCCCAAAATAAAGTCCATAGAAATGTCAATCCAAGTTCTTTTTAAGAATAGCACGCAAAAGTGTTCCCAAAGTTCTATTGACAACTTCAGTTTGTCCATCCGTTTGAGGATGACAAGTAGTAGAAAACAACAATTTTGTGCCAAGTTTAGCCCATAAAGTCTTCCAAAAGTAACTCAAGAATTTAACATCGCGACCAGAAACAATAGTCCTAGGCATGCCATGCAACCTAACGACTTCTCTAAAGAACAAATCCGCAATGTTTGAAGCATCATCGGTTTTATGACAAGCTATAAAATGTGCCATCTTAGAGAATCTATCCACAACAACAAAAATAGAATCCCTCCCCTTCTTAGTCCTAGGCAACCCCAAAATAAAGTCCATAGAAATGTCAATCCAAGTTCTTTTTAAGAATAGCACGCAAAAGTGTTCCCAAAGTTCTATTGACAACTTCAGTTTGTCCATCCGTTTGAGGATGACAAGTAGTAGAAAACAACAATTTTGTGCCAAGTTTAGCCCATAAAGTCTTCCAAAAGTAACTCAAGAATTTAACATCGCGACCAGAAACAATAGTCCTAGGCATGCCATGCAACCTAACGACTTCTCTAAAGAACAAATCCGCAATGTTTGAAGCATCATCGGTTTTATGACAAGCTATAAAATGTGCCATCTTAGAGAATCTATCCACAACAACAAAAATAGAATCCCTCCCCTTCTTAGTCCTAGGCAACCCCAAAATAAAGTCCATAGAAATGTCAATCCAAGTTCTTTTAAGAATAGCACGCAAAAGTGTTCCCAAAGTTCTATTGACAACTTCAGTTTGTCCATCCGTTTGAGGATGACAAGTAGTAGAAAACAACAATTTTGTGCCAAGTTTAGCCCATAAAGTCTTCCAAAAGTAACTCAAGAATTTAACATCGCGACCAGAAACAATAGTCCTAGGCATGCCATGCAACCTAACGACTTCTCTAAAGAACAAATCCGCAATGTTTGAAGCATCATCGGTTTTATGACAAGCTATAAAATGTGCCATCTTAGAGAATCTATCCACAACAACAAAAATAGAATCCCTCCCCTTCTTAGTCCTAGGCAACCCCAAAATAAAGTCCATAGAAATGTCAATCCAAGTTCTTTTTAAGAATAGCACGCAAAAGTGTTCCCAAAGTTCTATTGACAACTTCAGTTTGTCCATCCGTTTGAGGATGACAAGTAGTAGAAAACAACAATTTTGTGCCAAGTTTAGCCCATAAAGTCTTCCAAAAGTAACTCAAGAATTTAACATCGCGACCAGAAACAATAGTCCTAGGCATGCCATGCAACCTAACGACTTCTCTAAAGAACAAATCCGCAATGTTTGAAGCATCATCGGTTTTATGACAAGCTATAAAATGTGCCATCTTAGAGAATCTATCCACAACAACAAAAATAGAATCCCTCCCCTTCTTAGTCCTAGGCAACCCCAAAATAAAGTCCATAGAAATGTCAATCCAAGTTCTTTTTAAGAATAGCACGCAAAAGTGTTCCCAAAGTTCTATTGACAACTTCAGTTTGTCCATCCGTTTGAGGATGACAAGTAGTAGAAAACAACAATTTTGTGCCAAGTTTAGCCCATAAAGTCTTCCAAAAGTAACTCAAGAATTTAACATCGCGACCAGAAACAATAGTCCTAGGCATGCCATGCAACCTAACGACTTCTCTAAAGAACAAATCCGCAATGTTTGAAGCATCATCGGTTTTATGACAAGCTATAAAATGTGCCATCTTAGAGAATCTATCCACAACAACAAAATAGAATCCCTCCCCTTCTTAGTCCTAGGCAACCCCAAAATAAAGTCCATAGAAATGTCAATCCAAGTTCTTTTTAAGAATAGCACGCAAAAGTGTTCCCAAAGTTCTATTGACAACTTCAGTTTGTCCATCCGTTTGAGGATGACAAGTAGTAGAAAACAACAATTTTGTGCCAAGTTTAGCCCATAAAGTCTTCCAAAAGTAACTCAAGAATTTAACATCGCGACCAGAAACAATAGTCCTAGGCATGCCATGCAACCTAACGACTTCTCTAAAGAACAAATCCGCAATGTTTGAAGCATCATCGGTTTTATGACAAGCTATAAAATGTGCCATCTTAGAGAATCTATCCACAACAACAAAAATAGAATCCCTCCCCTTCTTAGTCCTAGGCAACCCCAAAATAAAGTCCATAGAAATGTCAATCCAAGTTCTTTTTAAGAATAGCACGCAAAAGTGTTCCCAAAGTTCTATTGACAACTTCAGTTTGTCCATCCGTTTGAGGATGACAAGTAGTAGAAAACAACAATTTTGTGCCAAGTTTAGCCCATAAAGTCTTCCAAAAGTAACTCAAGAATTTAACATCGCGACCAGAAACAATAGTCCTAGGCATGCCATGCAACCTAACGACTTCTCTAAAGAACAAATCCGCAATGTTTGAAGCATCATCGGTTTTATGACAAGCTATAAAATGTGCCATCTTAGAGAATCTATCCACAACAACAAAAATAGAATCCCTCCCCTTCTTAGTCCTAGGCAACCCCAAAATAAAGTCCATAGAAATGTCAATCCAAGTTCTTTTTAAGAATAGCACGCAAAAGTGTTCCCAAAGTTCTATTGACAACTTCAGTTTGTCCATCCGTTTGAGGATGACAAGTAGTAGAAAACAACAATTTTGTGCCAAGTTTAGCCCATAAAGTCTTCCAAAAGTAACTCAAGAATTTAACATCGCGACCAGAAACAATAGTCCTAGGCATGCCATGCAACCTAACGACTTCTCTAAAGAACAAATCCGCAATGTTTGAAGCATCATCGGTTTTATGACAAGCTATAAAATGTGCCATCTTAGAGAATCTATCCACAACAACAAAAATAGAATCCCTCCCCTTCTTAGTCCTAGGCAACCCCAAAATAAAGTCCATAGAAATGTCAATCCAAGTTCTTTTTAAGAATAGCACGCAAAAGTGTTCCCAAAGTTCTATTGACAACTTCAGTTTGTCCATCCGTTTGAGGATGACAAGTAGTAGAAAACAACAATTTTGTGCCAAGTTTAGCCCATAAAGTCTTCCAAAAGTAACTCAAGAATTTAACATCGCGACCAGAAACAATAGTCCTAGGCATGCCATGCAACCTAACGACTTCTCTAAAGAACAAATCCGCAATGTTTGAAGCATCATCGGTTTTATGACAAGCTATAAAATGTGCCATCTTAGAGAATCTATCCACAACAACAAAAATAGAATCCCTCCCCTTCTTAGTCCTAGGCAACCCCAAAATAAAGTCCATAGAAATGTCAATCCAAGTTCTTTTTAAGAATAGCACGCAAAAGTGTTCCCAAAGTTCTATTGACAACTTCAGTTTGTCCATCCGTTTGAGGATGACAAGTAGTAGAAAACAACAATTTTGTGCCAAGTTTAGCCCATAAAGTCTTCCAAAAGTAACTCAAGAATTTAACATCGCGACCAGAAACAATAGTCCTAGGCATGCCATGCAACCTAACGACTTCTCTAAAGAACAAATCCGCAATGTTTGAAGCATCATCGGTTTTATGACAAGCTATAAAATGTGCCATCTTAGAGAATCTATCCACAACAACAAAAATAGAATCCCTCCCCTTCTTAGTCCTAGGCAACCCCAAAATAAAGTCCATAGAAATGTCAATCCAAGTTCTTTTTAAGAATAGCACGCAAAAGTGTTCCCAAAGTTCTATTGACAACTTCAGTTTGTCCATCCGTTTGAGGATGACAAGTAGTAGAAAACAACAATTTTGTGCCAAGTTTAGCCCATAAAGTCTTCCAAAAGTAACTCAAGAATTTAACATCGCGACCAGAAACAATAGTCCTAGGCATGCCATGCAACCTAACGACTTCTCTAAAGAACAAATCCGCAATGTTTGAAGCATCATCGGTTTTATGACAAGCTATAAAATGTGCCATCTTAGAGAATCTATCCACAACAACAAAAATAGAATCCCTCCCCTTCTTAGTCCTAGGCAACCCCAAAATAAAGTCCATAGAAATGTCAATCCAAGTTCTTTTTAAGAATAGCACGCAAAAGTGTTCCCAAAGTTCTATTGACAACTTCAGTTTGTCCATCCGTTTGAGGATGACAAGTAGTAGAAAACAACAATTTTGTGCCAAGTTTAGCCCATAAAGTCTTCCAAAAGTAACTCAAGAATTTAACATCGCGACCAGAAACAATAGTCCTAGGCATGCCATGCAACCTAACGACTTCTCTAAAGAACAAATCCGCAATGTTTGAAGCATCATCGGTTTTATGACAAGCTATAAAATGTGCCATCTTAGAGAATCTATCCACAACAACAAAAATAGAATCCCTCCCCTTCTTAGTCCTAGGCAACCCCAAAATAAAGTCCATAGAAATGTCAATCCAAGTTCTTTTTAAGAATAGCACGCAAAAGTGTTCCCAAAGTTCTATTGACAACTTCAGTTTGTCCATCCGTTTGAGGATGACAAGTAGTAGAAAACAACAATTTTGTGCCAAGTTTAGCCCATAAAGTATTCCAAAAGTAACTCAAGAATTTAACATCGCGACCAGAAACAATAGTCCTAGGCATGCCATGCAACCTAACGACTTCTCTAAAGAACAAATCCGCAATGTTTGAAGCATCATCGGTTTTATGACAAGCTATAAAATGTGCCATCTTAGAGAATCTATCCACAACAACAAAAATAGAATCCCTCCCCTTCTTAGTCCTAGGCAACCCCAAAATAAAGTCCATAGAAATGTCAATCCAAGTTCTTTTTAAGAATAGCACGCAAAAGTGTTCCCAAAGTTCTATTGACAACTTCAGTTTGTCCATCCGTTTGAGGATGACAAGTAGTAGAAAACAACAATTTTGTGCCAAGTTTAGCCCATAAAGTCTTCCAAAAGTAACTCAAGAATTTAACATCGCGACCAGAAACAATAGTCCTAGGCATGCCATGCAACCTAACGACTTCTCTAAAGAACAAATCCGCAATGTTTGAAGCATCATCGGTTTTATGACAAGCTATAAAATGTGCCATCTTAGAGAATCTATCCACAACAACAAAAATAGAATCCCTCCCCTTCTTAGTCCTAGGCAACCCCAAAATAAAGTCCATAGAAATGTCAATCCAAGTTCTTTTTAAGAATAGCACGCAAAAGTGTTCCCAAAGTTCTATTGACAACTTCAGTTTGTCCATCCGTTTGAGGATGACAAGTAGTAGAAAACAACAATTTTGTGCCAAGTTTAGCCCATAAAGTATTCCAAAAGTAACTCAAGAATTTAACATCGCGACCAGAAACAATAGTCCTAGGCATGCCATGCAACCTAACGACTTCTCTAAAGAACAAATCCGCAATGTTTGAAGCATCATCGGTTTTATGACAAGCTATAAAATGTGCCATCTTAGAGAATCTATCCACAACAACAAAAATAGAATCCCTCCCCTTCTTAGTCCTAGGCAACCCCAAAATAAAGTCCATAGAAATGTCAATCCAAGTTCTTTTTAAGAATAGCACGCAAAAGTGTTCCCAAAGTTCTATTGACAACTTCAGTTTGTCCATCCGTTTGAGGATGACAAGTAGTAGAAAACAACAATTTTGTGCCAAGTTTAGCCCATAAAGTCTTCCAAAAGTAACTCAAGAATTTAACATCGCGACCAGAAACAATAGTCCTAGGCATGCCATGCAACCTAACGACTTCTCTAAAGAACAAATCCGCAATGTTTGAAGCATCATCGGTTTTATGACAAGCTATAAAATGTGCCATCTTAGAGAATCTATCCACAACAACAAAAATAGAATCCCTCCCCTTCTTAGTCCTAGGCAACCCCAAAATAAAGTCCATAGAAATGTCAATCCAAGTTCTTTTTAAGAATAGCACGCAAAAGTGTTCCCAAAGTTCTATTGACAACTTCAGTTTGTCCATCCGTTTGAGGATGACAAGTAGTAGAAAACAACAATTTTGTGCCAAGTTTAGCCCATAAAGTATTCCAAAAGTAACTCAAGAATTTAACATCGCGACCAGAAACAATAGTCCTAGGCATGCCATGCAACCTAACGACTTCTCTAAAGAACAAATCCGCAATGTTTGAAGCATCATCGGTTTTATGACAAGCTATAAAATGTGCCATCTTAGAGAATCTATCCACAACAACAAAAATAGAATCCCTCCCCTTCTTAGTCCTAGGCAACCCCAAAATAAAGTCCATAGAAATGTCAATCCAAGTTCTTTTTAAGAATAGCACGCAAAAGTGTTCCCAAAGTTCTATTGACAACTTCAGTTTGTCCATCCGTTTGAGGATGACAAGTAGTAGAAAACAACAATTTTGTGCCAAGTTTAGCCCATAAAGTCTTCCAAAAGTAACTCAAGAATTTAACATCGCGACCAGAAACAATAGTCCTAGGCATGCCATGCAACCTAACGACTTCTCTAAAGAACAAATCCGCAATGTTTGAAGCATCATCGGTTTTATGACAAGCTATAAAATGTGCCATCTTAGAGAATCTATCCACAACAACAAAAATAGAATCCCTCCCCTTCTTAGTCCTAGGCAACCCCAAAATAAAGTCCATAGAAATGTCAATCCAAGTTCTTTTTAAGAATAGCACGCAAAAGTGTTCCCAAAGTTCTATTGACAACTTCAGTTTGTCCATCCGTTTGAGGATGACAAGTAGTAGAAAACAACAATTTTGTGCCAAGTTTAGCCCATAAAGTATTCCAAAAGTAACTCAAGAATTTAACATCGCGACCAGAAACAATAGTCCTAGGCATGCCATGCAACCTAACGACTTCTCTAAAGAACAAATCCGCAATGTTTGAAGCATCATCGGTTTTATGACAAGCTATAAAATGTGCCATCTTAGAGAATCTATCCACAACAACAAAAATAGAATCCCTCCCCTTCTTAGTCCTAGGCAACCCCAAAATAAAGTCCATAGAAATGTCAATCCAAGTTCTTTTTAAGAATAGCACGCAAAAGTGTTCCCAAAGTTCTATTGACAACTTCAGTTTGTCCATCCGTTTGAGGATGACAAGTAGTAGAAAACAACAATTTTGTGCCAAGTTTAGCCCATAAAGTATTCCAAAAGTAACTCAAGAATTTAACATCGCGACCAGAAACAATAGTCCTAGGCATGCCATGCAACCTAACGACTTCTCTAAAGAACAAATCCGCAATGTTTGAAGCATCATCGGTTTTATGACAAGCTATAAAATGTGCCATCTTAGAGAATCTATCCACAACAACAAAAATAGAATCCCTCCCCTTCTTAGTCCTAGGCAACCCCAAAATAAAGTCCATAGAAATGTCAATCCAAGTTCTTTTTAAGAATAGCACGCAAAAGTGTTCCCAAAGTTCTATTGACAACTTCAGTTTGTCCATCCGTTTGAGGATGACAAGTAGTAGAAAACAACAATTTTGTGCCAAGTTTAGCCCATAAAGTATTCCAAAAGTAACTCAAGAATTTAACATCGCGACCAGAAACAATAGTCCTAGGCATGCCATGCAACCTAACGACTTCTCTAAAGAACAAATCCGCAATGTTTGAAGCATCATCGGTTTTATGACAAGCTATAAAATGTGCCATCTTAGAGAATCTATCCACAACAACAAAAATAGAATCCCTCCCCTTCTTAGTCCTAGGCAACCCCAAAATAAAGTCCATAGAAATGTCAATCCAAGTTCTTTTTAAGAATAGCACGCAAAAGTGTTCCCAAAGTTCTATTGACAACTTCAGTTTGTCCATCCGTTTGAGGATGACAAGTAGTAGAAAACAACAATTTTGTGCCAAGTTTAGCCCATAAAGTATTCCAAAAGTAACTCAAGAATTTAACATCGCGACCAGAAACAATAGTCCTAGGCATGCCATGCAACCTAACGACTTCTCTAAAGAACAAATCCGCAATGTTTGAAGCATCATCGGTTTTATGACAAGCTATAAAATGTGCCATCTTAGAGAATCTATCCACAACAACAAAAATAGAATCCCTCCCCTTCTTAGTCCTAGGCAACCCCAAAATAAAGTCCATAGAAATGTCAATCCAAGTTCTTTTTAAGAATAGCACGCAAAAGTGTTCCCAAAGTTCTATTGACAACTTCAGTTTGTCCATCCGTTTGAGGATGACAAGTAGTAGAAAACAACAATTTTGTGCCAAGTTTAGCCCATAAAGTCTTCCAAAAGTAACTCAAGAATTTAACATCGCGACCAGAAACAATAGTCCTAGGCATGCCATGCAACCTAACGACTTCTCTAAAGAACAAATCCGCAATGTTTGAAGCATCATCGGTTTTATGACAAGCTATAAAATGTGCCATCTTAGAGAATCTATCCACAACAACAAAAATAGAATCCCTCCCCTTCTTAGTCCTAGGCAACCCCAAAATAAAGTCCATAGAAATGTCAATCCAAGTTCTTTTTAAGAATAGCACGCAAAAGTGTTCCCAAAGTTCTATTGACAACTTCAGTTTGTCCATCCGTTTGAGGATGACAAGTAGTAGAAAACAACAATTTTGTGCCAAGTTTAGCCCATAAAGTCTTCCAAAAGTAACTCAAGAATTTAACATCGCGACCAGAAACAATAGTCCTAGGCATGCCATGCAACCTAACGACTTCTCTAAAGAACAAATCCGCAATGTTTGAAGCATCATCGGTTTTATGACAAGCTATAAAATGTGCCATCTTAGAGAATCTATCCACAACAACAAAAATAGAATCCCTCCCCTTCTTAGTCCTAGGCAACCCCAAAATAAAGTCCATAGAAATGTCAATCCAAGTTCTTTTTAAGAATAGCACGCAAAAGTGTTCCCAAAGTTCTATTGACAACTTCAGTTTGTCCATCCGTTTGAGGATGACAAGTAGTAGAAAACAACAATTTTGTGCCAAGTTTAGCCCATAAAGTATTCCAAAAGTAACTCAAGAATTTAACATCGCGACCAGAAACAATAGTCCTAGGCATGCCATGCAACCTAACGACTTCTCTAAAGAACAAATCCGCAATGTTTGAAGCATCATCGGTTTTATGACAAGCTATAAAATGTGCCATCTTAGAGAATCTATCCACAACAACAAAAATAGAATCCCTCCCCTTCTTAGTCCTAGGCAACCCCAAAATAAAGTCCATAGAAATGTCAATCCAAGTTCTTTTTAAGAATAGCACGCAAAAGTGTTCCCAAAGTTCTATTGACAACTTCAGTTTGTCCATCCGTTTGAGGATGACAAGTAGTAGAAAACAACAATTTTGTGCCAAGTTTAGCCCATAAAGTATTCCAAAAGTAACTCAAGAATTTAACATCGCGACCAGAAACAATAGTCCTAGGCATGCCATGCAACCTAACGACTTCTCTAAAGAACAAATCCGCAATGTTTGAAGCATCATCGGTTTTATGACAAGCTATAAAATGTGCCATCTTAGAGAATCTATCCACAACAACAAAAATAGAATCCCTCCCCTTCTTAGTCCTAGGCAACCCCAAAATAAAGTCCATAGAAATGTCAATCCAAGTTCTTTTTAAGAATAGCACGCAAAAGTGTTCCCAAAGTTCTATTGACAACTTCAGTTTGTCCATCCGTTTGAGGATGACAAGTAGTAGAAAACAACAATTTTGTGCCAAGTTTAGCCCATAAAGTCTTCCAAAAGTAACTCAAGAATTTAACATCGCGACCAGAAACAATAGTCCTAGGCATGCCATGCAACCTAACGACTTCTCTAAAGAACAAATCCGCAATGTTTGAAGCATCATCGGTTTTATGACAAGCTATAAAATGTGCCATCTTAGAGAATCTATCCACAACAACAAAAATAGAATCCCTCCCCTTCTTAGTCCTAGGCAACCCCAAAATAAAGTCCATAGAAATGTCAATCCAAGTTCTTTTTAAGAATAGCACGCAAAAGTGTTCCCAAAGTTCTATTGACAACTTCAGTTTGTCCATCCGTTTGAGGATGACAAGTAGTAGAAAACAACAATTTTGTGCCAAGTTTAGCCCATAAAGTCTTCCAAAAGTAACTCAAGAATTTAACATCGCGACCAGAAACAATAGTCCTAGGCATGCCATGCAACCTAACGACTTCTCTAAAGAACAAATCCGCAATGTTTGAAGCATCATCGGTTTTATGACAAGCTATAAAATGTGCCATCTTAGAGAATCTATCCACAACAACAAAAATAGAATCCCTCCCCTTCTTAGTCCTAGGCAACCCCAAAATAAAGTCCATAGAAATGTCAATCCAAGTTCTTTTTAAGAATAGCACGCAAAAGTGTTCCCAAAGTTCTATTGACAACTTCAGTTTGTCCATCCGTTTGAGGATGACAAGTAGTAGAAAACAACAATTTTGTGCCAAGTTTAGCCCATAAAGTCTTCCAAAAGTAACTCAAGAATTTAACATCGCGACCAGAAACAATAGTCCTAGGCATGCCATGCAACCTAACGACTTCTCTAAAGAACAAATCCGCAATGTTTGAAGCATCATCGGTTTTATGACAAGCTATAAAATGTGCCATCTTAGAGAATCTATCCACAACAACAAAAATAGAATCCCTCCCCTTCTTAGTCCTAGGCAACCCCAAAATAAAGTCCATAGAAATGTCAATCCAAGTTCTTTTTAAGAATAGCACGCAAAAGTGTTCCCAAAGTTCTATTGACAACTTCAGTTTGTCCATCCGTTTGAGGATGACAAGTAGTAGAAAACAACAATTTTGTGCCAAGTTTAGCCCATAAAGTCTTCCAAAAGTAACTCAAGAATTTAACATCGCGACCAGAAACAATAGTCCTAGGCATGCCATGCAACCTAACGACTTCTCTAAAGAACAAATCCGCAAGTTTGAAGCATCATTGTTTTATGACAAGCTATAAAATGTGCCATCTTAAGAGAATCTATCCACAACCAACAATAAAAGAATCCCTACCCTTCTTAGTCCTAGGCAACCCCAAATAAAGTCCATAGAAATGTCAATCAAGTTCTTTTAAGAATAGCACGCAAAAGTGTTCCCAAAGTTCTATTGACAACTTCAGTTTGTCCATCGTTTGAGGATGACAAGTAGTAGAAAACAAACAATTTTTGTGTCAGGTTTAGCCCAAAATTCTTCCAAAGTAACTCCAAGAATTTAACATCGGAGCAGAAACAATAGTCTTAGGCATGCCATGCAACCTAGTTGACACCCTGACCCGATACAATTAAAATACAGCGGAATTTAAAATTTTCTTTCAAATGGAAGGAGTTTCAAAATACATTTTATAAAAGTGTTTACAAAATAACAACATGATCATTCCAATGACATAACAAAATACAAAATATCATTAGTGTGATCATGTTACAAAATGGTACAAAATAATCATCCTTCCAATCTTCGTATGCATATGACCCCCATCCACAGTCAACGTCCCGGTCCGTCGCTCTTATCTGCATCACATGAAAATAACTGAAATGAGAATAAATCTCAGCAAGTGGAACTCTTACATAGCAATGATACATAGTATACACTGTAAAACATGGCTTTTAAATCATAAATACCATCGACTCTGAAACATGAATAACGTAGCAATAACTGTAGCAATAGCAATGGCAATAGATAGCAAAACGATGGTATTTCTCTTTTCTATGGTTGGATTGATATCAATAGTATCTGTAACTGTGGTTGCCAATATCCCATCGATATAAATCGATAACTGTGAGGGGATAAAAGCCTATGGTCGATGATCATCTAATTGCATGCAATGCCATGGCTATGATAAATCAATCCAATAAAACATTTGAATTCTCAATAGCATTTAAGGCCGTCGTTTCGCAATCTCATAATATTTCTTGTATTCCCTTTATAACAATGGTGAGACATACAATGCCTCCAATAGATAATCAATGAAATGAATACATAACAATGGATCAATGGAAGGGAATAACACTTTGAAACCTTTAAAACACAATACATATAATATCATGTGAGCAAAAAGGATGAAATTCCACTTACTACCAATAGAACACCTCAAATAAGCTCTTGGTACACCACCTACAACAATAATCCATAAATAACACCAATATCAACTCTAGATCCACAAGTACAAGCCAAATAATCCATTAAACAACTCAAACATCAAATCCAAAATAACCCTTAACTCAAAACCTCGTTAGAATCGCACCAAAAACTTACCTAAGCTTCCTTATACCACGGAGAACGATGATCTCAAGTCGGAAATCCAAACAAAGCCAAGAATCAAAGGTAGGAAGCTAAAGAAATGGATGAAAACCCTTGCTAATTGAGAGAAAATCTCGAAAAGTAGATAGGATAAGGTATGGAATGAAGTCAACTCAATCAAAAAGGTACTAAATAACTCGCCCATACTTACACCGCGGGTGCGCCAACACAAGCACCGCGGGTGCGCCATGCTCTACGGCATACCAAAATAATTCTCATGCACGATCACCGCGGGTGCGGTGCTACAATTACCGCGGGTGCGGTGCACACCGCGGGTGCGGTCCTTGCACTGCCGCGGGTGCGGTCATGCCACGGCCCTCAAAATGCAAAATGATGAATAGTACACCGCGGGGGCACTCATCTAAGAGCGCGGGTGCACTCTACTCACGGCAATGAACAGTACAAACTCAACTAAAATCGATCCGAAACGCTGAAACGAACAATCAACACCAACTAATACCTCAAATAAATAATAACCAATAATACTATAGCCCAAAACACAACTATAAACGACTAATCATAAACCCAATTAACACAATAAAGCTTAAACCGTACCGTACACCGGGCTCGGCTATTACAATCTCCCCTCCTTAGAGGAATTTCGTCCTCGAAATTGACGTCACGGCACGAACAACTCAGGATACCTCTCTCTCATCTCAGTCTCTGGTTCCCACGTAGCCTCCTCGATCAAATGGTTCCTCCAAAGGACTTTAACGATGCCGATCTCTTTGTTCCTCAATACTCTGACAGTGCGATCCAAAATCTGGACCGGAATCTCTTGGTAAGTCAAATTCGGCGTCAAGTCCAATGGCTCGTGGCGAAGAACATGGGAAGGATCTGCAATATACTTCCTGAGCATCGATACGTGAAACACATTATGGACTCTGTCAAGATCGGGCGGTAGGGCTAATCTGTAGGCTCGGTCACCAACTCTGTCCAATATCTCGAATGGACCAATGAATCTAGGGCTCAACTTGCCCTTCTTGCCAAATCGCATCACACCCTTGAGAGGTGCTATCTTCAGAAAAACATGATCGCCAACCTCGAACTTCAAAGGTCTGCGACGAACATCTGCATAACTCTTCTGCCTCGACTGAGCAGTCTTCATCCTCTCTCTGATAACTGCAACAACATCGGCAGTCTGCTGGACCAACTCGGGACCCAACATCTTCCTCTCTCCAACCTCATCCCAAAACAAAGGGGATCTGCACTTCCTGCCATAAAGTGCCTCATACGGTGCCATGCCAATCGTCGCCTGGTAGCTATTGTTGTACGTGAACTCCACAAGTGGCAGCTTAGAATCCCAACTACCAGAATAGTCAATAGTACAAGCTCTGAGCATATCCTCCAGAATCTGAATGACTCTCTCTGACTGACCGTCGCTCTGAGGATGATAAGCTGTACTGAAAGCTAATCGAGAACCCAAAGCTCTGTGAAGACTCTTCCAAAACTCGGAGGTAAATCTAGGGTCACGATCAGACACAATCGACACGGGCACACCATGAAGTCTAACAATCTCGGCAATGTAGTCCTCGGCATACTGAGACATCGAATACGTCGTCTTGACTGGGAGAAAATGAGCCGACTTGGTCAATCTATCAACAATGACCCAAATGGAATTATAACCCCTCTGAACTCTGGGCAGACCAGTCACGAAATCCATGGTGATGTGCTCCCACTTCCACTGAGGAATCGGCAAAGATAGCAATGTCCCAGCAGGTCTCTGATGCTCAATCTTAACCTGCTGACAAGTAAGGCACTGAGAAATGAACAAAGCAATATCTTTCTTCATACCTGGCCACCAGTAAAGTCGACGAAGATCCTGATACATCTTCGTACTGCCTGGATGAATCGAATAAGGTGCGGTATGAGCCTCTGTCAAGACGTCTCTACGAATATCGTCGCCAGAAGGAACACAAATACGGCCTCTGAAAGTCACCAAACCATCACCATTCAGACTAAACTCTGAATTCCCTCTAGCCTCAGCTCTAGCTCTCAACTCTGTCAACTGAACATCAGTCGACTGCTCTCTACGGATCCTGTCCGTCAAAGTAGATCGAATGACCAACGCTGAAAAGCGAGCAATGGTACCTGGAATCACTAGATCAATCTCCTCTCTCTGCAAATCCATCAACAATGGTCTCTGAATCAAAGAACTCAAAGAAGCACTCGATTTGCGGCTCAAAGCATCAGCCACCACATTCGCCTTCCCTGGGTGATAGCTGATGGTCACATCATAATCCTTGACCAGCTCTAACCACCTCCTCTGCCTCATGTTGAGCTCTTTCTGCGAGAACAAATACTTCAAACTCTTGTGGTCTGTAAAGATCTCACACTTTTCGCCATACAGATAATGTCTCCAAATCTTCAGGGCGAAAACCACAGCTGCGAGCTCCAAATCATGCGTCGGATAATTCTTCTCATAATCCTTCAACTGGCGAGACGCATAGGCAATGACCTTACCTCGCTGCATCAACACTGCACCAAGGCCTCTCTTCGACGCATCGGTATAGACAACAAAGTCCTCTGAACCACTGGGCAAAGAAAGAACAGGAGCTGTCGTCAATCTGTCCTTCAACTCCTGAAATGCACTCTGGCAATCAATAGACCACTCGAACTTCACAGTCTTCCTCGTCAGATTGGACAATGGCAGGGCAATCTTGGAGAAACCTGAAATGAAACGACGATAGTAACCTGCCAAACCAAGGAAACTGCGAACCTCTGAAACAGTGGTAGGAATAGGCCAACTCTGAATCGCCTCTATCTTCAATGGATCAACAGCAATGCCATCTCTCGAAACAACATGGCCTAGAAAAGAAATCTGATCCAGCCAAAACTCACACTTCTTCAGCTTGGCAAACAACCTCTTCTCTCGCAACAACTGAAGAACAACTCTGAGATGCTCGGCATGAAGCTCTCTGGTCTTGGAATAGATCAAGATATCGTCAATGAAGACAATGACGAAGCTATCCAGATAAGGCTTGAACACACGGTTCATCAGGTCCATGAAGACTGAAGGGGCATTGGTCAACCAAAAGACATGACAAGAAACTCATAGTGACCATACCTGGTCCGGAAAGCTGTCTTAGGGATATCAGACTCCCTAACCTTCAACTGATAGTAGCCAGACCGAAGATCAATCTTCGAGAACACAGTGGCACCATGGAGCTGATCAAACAAATCATCTATCCGAGGCAACGGATACTTGTTCTTGACAGTCACTTTGTTGAGCTCCCTGTAGTCGATACACAGCCGCAAGGAACCATCCTTCTTCTTGACAAACAGAACCGGAGCTCCCCAAGGCGAAGAACTCGGACGAATAAAGCCTTTGTCTAAAAGATCCTGCAACTGAGTCTTCAACTCCTTCATCTCGGTAGGGGCCATCCTGTACGGAGCCTTAGAGATAGGAACCGTACCTGGAGCTAAATCGATCACAAACTCAACATCCCTATCCGGCGGCAAACCCGGAACATCATCCTCAAACACATCAGCAAACTCCCTCACCACATCAATATCATCTACATTCAACTTAATCAATCTATCAACATCCACAATAGAAGCAAGAAATCCATCGCAACCTCTACACAACAATCTCTCAGCCTCAAGACAAGAAATAAAAGGAAGGACCAGCGAAGTACCTGCACTGGCGAGCGCTCCTCCCTGGCCATCATCTGCAAAAGTCACCTTCTTAGCAACACAATCGATAACTGCACGGTAAGTCGAAAGCCAATCCATGCCAAGAATAACGTCGAAAGCAACCATAGGGATAACAATCAAATCAGCGAAGACAACTCGCTCCTCAATACGAACAGGGCACGCAAAGACAATCGATGTCGGGCACAACACGTCCCCCGAAGGCAAAACAACATTAAGATGAAGGGGAAGAATAGAAGGAACTATACCCAAAGATCTCAAAAATAATTCAGACATAAAAGAATGAGTAGCACCAGTATCAATCAAAGTAGTAGCTACTCTGCCTGAAATCAAAATAGTACTAAGGATCAATGAAGATTCACGATTAATACCTTCCTTCGTCATGGAAAAGATACGACCCTGCACCTTCCCTTGGCTATCTCCCCTCGGGCAATTCCTGGCAACGTGGCCTGCCGCGCCACAACGAAAACAAGTATGAGTGCCCAATCTGCACTCTCCTCGATGATGCTTACCACACTTTGGACACTGCGGCTTCTCAGGATCAAATGGAACTGGAACTGGCGGAGGTCTAGGACTCGACTCCATCTTGCCCTTGCCCTTGAAACGATCCCTGCCCCTCTGATTAGAACCCTGGCCTCTCTGAGCAATGGCCTGGTGTCTCTCTTGCCTCTCCCGGGCAATGTCCTTCTCATCCTGCTCGGCCAACAAAGCTTTGGATACAATCTCCTTGAAAGTAACAGCTTTGGACATGTTGATATCACGACGAATCTCCGCTCTAAGACCTCGAATGAAATGAGCGCCCTTGTCCTTGTCGTTCGAAGCAATATACGGAGCAAATAGGCAACCTTCCTCAAACTTCAGAATATACTGGCCAACATCCAAGCTCCCCTGTCTAAGTTCCAAGAACTCCGTAACCTTCCTCGCTCGAAGTGCGTCGGGGAAATACTTGTCGTAGAACAAGTCAGTGAACTCTGACCACTTCAGTGTCGCAACATCAACTCCAACTTTCGTAGCATTCCACCAAATGCGGGCAGCCTTAACCAACATGAACACTGCACAGCTAATCCTGTCTTTATCCTCGTACTGGAGATGATCGAAGATAGCTTCAAGCGCCTTGACCCACTCGACAGCAACTAGAGGATCGGTGCTACCTGCGAATTCCGGTGGATCCATTCTCTTGAAAGCAGAAAAGACGGCATCAGTGCCAACGGCCTGAGCAACTTGACCTCTCACTTGGCCTCGACCCTGACCTGCTCCTTGCAATCGGAGCAACTGCTGAATCTGATCGCTATGCACCTTAGCCTGCTCCTTAAGCAACTTGCCGAACTCGTCGACAACTCTCGAGGAAGAACTATCCTCACCCTCTGCCGCCTTACGCTTAGGAGGCATACTCTACAATTGCTCACAAGACACCAATCAATAAATATAACAATGGATAGATGCAAGAAAACATACCCGGACAGTTGAAAGTAGACGAAGTCATATGCATTGGTCCGAAGAACACCGCTCTGATACCACTAAATGTGACACCCTGACCCGATACAATTAAAATACAGCGGAATTTAAAATTTTCTTTCAAACATGGAAGGAGTTTCAAAATACATTTTATAAAAGTGTTTACAAAATAACAACATGATCATTCCAATGACATAACAAAATACAAAATATCATTAGTGTGATCATGTTACAAAATGGTACAAAATAATCATCCTTCCAATCTTCGTATGCATATGACCCCCATCCACAGTCAACGTCCCGGTCCGTCGCTCTTATCTGCATCACATGAAAATAACTGAAATGAGAATAAATCTCAGCAAGTGGAACTCTTACATAGCAATGATACATAGTATACACTGTAAAACATGGCTTTTAAATCATAAATACCATCGACTCTGAAACATGAATAACGTAGCAATAACTGTAGCAATAGCAATGGCAATAGATAGCAAAACGATGGTATTTCTCTTTTCTATGGTTGGATTGATATCAATAGTATCTGTAACTGTGGTTGCCAATATCCCATCGATATAAATCGATAACTGTGAGGGGATAAAAGCCTATGGTCGATGATCATCTAATTGCATGCAATGCCATGGCTATGATAAATCAATCCAATAAAACATTTGAATTCTCAATAGCATTTAAGGCCGTCGTTTCGCAATCTCATAATATTTCTTGTATTCCCTTTATAACAATGGTGAGACATACAATGCCTCCAATAGATAATCAATGAAATGAATACATAACAATGGATCAATGGAAGGGAATAACACTTTGAAACCTTTAAAACACAATACATATAATATCATGTGAGCAAAAAGGATGAAATTCCACTTACTACCAATAGAACACCTCAAATAAGCTCTTGGTACACCACCTACAACAATAATCCATAAATAACACCAATATCAACTCTAGATCCACAAGTACAAGCCAAATAATCCATTAAACAACTCAAACATCAAATCCAAAATAACCCTTAACTCAAAACCTCGTTAGAATCGCACCAAAAACTTACCTAAGCTTCCTTATACCACGGAGAACGATGATCTCAAGTCGGAAATCCAAACAAAGCCAAGAATCAAAGGTAGGAAGCAAAAGAAATGGATGAAAACCCTTGGTAATTGAGAGAAAATCTCGAAAAGTAGATAGGATAAGGTATGGAATGAAGTCAACTCAATCAAAAAGGTACTAAATAACTCGCCCATACTTACACCGCGGGTGCGCCAACACAAGCACCGCGGGTGCGCCATGCTCACGGCATACCAAAATAATTCTCATGCACGATCACCGCGGGTGCGGTGCTACAATTACCGCGGGTGCGGTGCACACCGCGGGTGCGGTCCTTGCACTGCCGCGGGTGCGGTCATGCCACGGCCCTCCAAAATCAAAATGATGAATAGTACACCGCGGGGGCACTCATCTAAGAGCGCGGGTGCACTCTACTCACGGCAATGAACAGTACAAACTCAACTAAAATCGATCCGAAACGCTGAAACGAACAATCAACACCAACTAATACCTCAAATAAATAATAACCAATAATACTATAGCCCAAAACACAACTATAAACGACTAATCATAAACCCAATTAACACAATAAAGCTTAAACCGTACCGTACACCGGGCTCGGCTATTACAAAAGTGTTGCCAAAGTTCTATTGACAACTTCAGTTTGTCCATCCGTTTGAGGATAACAAGTAGTAGAAAACAACAATTTTGTGCCAAGTTTAGCCCATAAAGTATTCCAAAAGTAACTCAAGAATTTAACATCGCGACCAGAAACAATAGTCCTAGGCATGCCATGCAACCTAACGACTTCTCTAAAGAACAAATCCGCAATGTTTGAAGCATCATCGGTTTTATGACAAGCTATAAAATGTGCCATCTTAGAGAATCTATCCACAACAACAAAAATAGAATCCCTCCCCTTCTTAGTCCTAGGCAACCCCAAAATAAAGTCCATAGAAATGTCAATCCAAGTTCTTTTTAAGAATAGCACGCAAAAGTGTTCCCAAAGTTCTATTGACAACTTCAGTTTGTCCATCCGTTTGAGGATGACAAGTAGTAGAAAACAACAATTTTGTGCCAAGTTTAGCCCATAAAGTATTCCAAAAGTAACTCAAGAATTTAACATCGCGACCAGAAACAATAGTCCTAGGCATGCCATGCAACCTAACGACTTCTCTAAAGAACAAATCCGCAATGTTTGAAGCATCATCGGTTTTATGACAAGCTATAAAATGTGCCATCTTAGAGAATCTATCCACAACAACAAAAATAGAATCCCTCCCCTTCTTAGTCCTAGGCAACCCCAAAATAAAGTCCATAGAAATGTCAATCCAAGTTCTTTTTAAGAATAGCACGCAAAAGTGTTCCCAAAGTTCTATTGACAACTTCAGTTTGTCCATCCGTTTGAGGATGACAAGTAGTAGAAAACAACAATTTTGTGCCAAGTTTAGCCCATAAAGTCTTCCAAAAGTAACTCAAGAATTTAACATCGCGACCAGAAACAATAGTCCTAGGCATGCCATGCAACCTAACGACTTCTCTAAAGAACAAATCCGCAATGTTTGAAGCATCATCGGTTTTATGACAAGCTATAAAATGTGCCATCTTAGAGAATCTATCCACAACAACAAAAATAGAATCCCTCCCCTTCTTAGTCCTAGGCAACCCCAAAATAAAGTCCATAGAAATGTCAATCCAAGTTCTTTTTAAGAATAGCACGCAAAAGTGTTCCCAAAGTTCTATTGACAACTTCAGTTTGTCCATCCGTTTGAGGATGACAAGTAGTAGAAAACAACAATTTTGTGCCAAGTTTAGCCCATAAAGTCTTCCAAAAGTAACTCAAGAATTTAACATCGCGACCAGAAACAATAGTCCTAGGCATGCCATGCAACCTAACGACTTCTCTAAAGAACAAATCCGCAATGTTTGAAGCATCATCGGTTTTATGACAAGCTATAAAATGTGCCATCTTAGAGAATCTATCCACAACAACAAAAATAGAATCCCTCCCCTTCTTAGTCCTAGGCAACCCAAAATAAAGTCCATAGAAATGTCAATCCAAGTTCTTTTTAAGAATAGCACGCAAAAGTGTTCCCAAAGTTCTATTGACAACTTCAGTTTGTCCATCCGTTTGAGGATGACAAGTAGTAGAAAACAACAATTTTGTGCCAAGTTTAGCCCATAAAGTATTCCAAAAGTAACTCAAGAATTTAACATCGCGACCAGAAACAATAGTCCTAGGCATGCCATGCAACCTAACGACTTCTCTAAAGAACAAATCCGCAATGTTTGAAGCATCATCGGTTTTATGACAAGCTATAAAATGTGCCATCTTAGAGAATCTATCCACAACAACAAAAATAGAATCCCTCCCCTTCTTAGTCCTAGGCAACCCCAAAATAAAGTCCATAGAAATGTCAATCCAAGTTCTTTTTAAGAATAGCACGCAAAAGTGTTCCCAAAGTTCTATTGACAACTTCAGTTTGTCCATCCGTTTGAGGATGACAAGTAGTAGAAAACAACAATTTTGTGCCAAGTTTAGCCCATAAAGTCTTCCAAAAGTAACTCAAGAATTTAACATCGCGACCAGAAACAATAGTCCTAGGCATGCCATGCAACCTAACGACTTCTCTAAAGAACAAATCCGCAATGTTTGAAGCATCATCGGTTTTATGACAAGCTATAAAATGTGCCATCTTAGAGAATCTATCCACAACAACAAAAATAGAATCCCTCCCCTTCTTAGTCCTAGGCAACCCCAAAATAAAGTCCATAGAAATGTCAATCCAAGTTCTTTTTAAGAATAGCACGCAAAAGTGTTCCCAAAGTTCTATTGACAACTTCAGTTTGTCCATCCGTTTGAGGATGACAAGTAGTAGAAAACAACAATTTTGTGCCAAGTTTAGCCCATAAAGTATTCCAAAAGTAACTCAAGAATTTAACATCGCGACCAGAAACAATAGTCCTAGGCATGCCATGCAACCTAACGACTTCTCTAAAGAACAAATCCGCAATGTTTGAAGCATCATCGGTTTTATGACAAGCTATAAAATGTGCCATCTTAGAGAATCTATCCACAACAACAAAAATAGAATCCCTCCCCTTCTTAGTCCTAGGCAACCCAAAATAAAGTCCATAGAAATGTCAATCCAAGTTCTTTTTAAGAATAGCACGCAAAAGTGTTCCCAAAGTTCTATTGACAACTTCAGTTTGTCCATCCGTTTGAGGATGACAAGTAGTAGAAAACAACAATTTTGTGCCAAGTTTAGCCCATAAAGTATTCCAAAAGTAACTCAAGAATTTAACATCGCGACCAGAAACAATAGTCCTAGGCATGCCATGCAACCTAACGACTTCTCTAAAGAACAAATCCGCAATGTTTGAAGCATCATCGGTTTTATGACAAGCTATAAAATGTGCCATCTTAGAGAATCTATCCACAACAACAAAAATAGAATCCCTCCCCTTCTTAGTCCTAGGCAACCCCAAAATAAAGTCCATAGAAATGTCAATCCAAGTTCTTTTTAAGAATAGCACGCAAAAGTGTTCCCAAAGTTCTATTGACAACTTCAGTTTGTCCATCCGTTTGAGGATGACAAGTAGTAGAAAACAACAATTTTGTGCCAAGTTTAGCCCATAAAGTATTCCAAAAGTAACTCAAGAATTTAACATCGCGACCAGAAACAATAGTCCTAGGCATGCCATGCAACCTAACGACTTCTCTAAAGAACAAATCCGCAATGTTTGAAGCATCATCGGTTTTATGACAAGCTATAAAATGTGCCATCTTAGAGAATCTATCCACAACAACAAAAATAGAATCCCTCCCCTTCTTAGTCCTAGGCAACCCCAAAATAAAGTCCATAGAAATGTCAATCCAAGTTCTTTTTAAGAATAGCACGCAAAAGTGTTCCCAAAGTTCTATTGACAACTTCAGTTTGTCCATCCGTTTGAGGATGACAAGTAGTAGAAAACAACAATTTTGTGCCAAGTTTAGCCCATAAAGTCTTCCAAAAGTAACTCAAGAATTTAACATCGCGACCAGAAACAATAGTCCTAGGCATGCCATGCAACCTAACGACTTCTCTAAAGAACAAATCCGCAATGTTTGAAGCATCATCGGTTTTATGACAAGCTATAAAATGTGCCATCTTAGAGAATCTATCCACAACAACAAAAATAGAATCCCTCCCCTTCTTAGTCCTAGGCAACCCCAAAATAAAGTCCATAGAAATGTCAATCCAAGTTCTTTTTAAGAATAGCACGCAAAAGTGTTCCCAAAGTTCTATTGACAACTTCAGTTTGTCCATCCGTTTGAGGATGACAAGTAGTAGAAAACAACAATTTTGTGCCAAGTTTAGCCCATAAAGTCTTCCAAAAGTAACTCAAGAATTTAACATCGCGACCAGAAACAATAGTCCTAGGCATGCCATGCAACCTAACGACTTCTCTAAAGAACAAATCCGCAATGTTTGAAGCATCATCGGTTTTATGACAAGCTATAAAATGTGCCATCTTAGAGAATCTATCCACAACAACAAAAATAGAATCCCTCCCCTTCTTAGTCCTAGGCAACCCCAAAATAAAGTCCATAGAAATGTCAATCCAAGTTCTTTTTAAGAATAGCACGCAAAAGTGTTCCCAAAGTTCTATTGACAACTTCAGTTTGTCCATCCGTTTGAGGATGACAAGTAGTAGAAAACAACAATTTTGTGCCAAGTTTAGCCCATAAAGTATTCCAAAAGTAACTCAAGAATTTAACATCGCGACCAGAAACAATAGTCCTAGGCATGCCATGCAACCTAACGACTTCTCTAAAGAACAAATCCGCAATGTTTGAAGCATCATCGGTTTTATGACAAGCTATAAAATGTGCCATCTTAGAGAATCTATCCACAACAACAAAAATAGAATCCCTCCCCTTCTTAGTCCTAGGCAACCCCAAAATAAAGTCCATAGAAATGTCAATCCAAGTTCTTTTTAAGAATAGCACGCAAAAGTGTTCCCAAAGTTCTATTGACAACTTCAGTTTGTCCATCCGTTTGAGGATGACAAGTAGTAGAAAACAACAATTTTGTGCCAAGTTTAGCCCATAAAGTATTCCAAAAGTAACTCAAGAATTTAACATCGCGACCAGAAACAATAGTCCTAGGCATGCCATGCAACCTAACGACTTCTCTAAAGAACAAATCCGCAATGTTTGAAGCATCATCGGTTTTATGACAAGCTATAAAATGTGCCATCTTAGAGAATCTATCCACAACAACAAAAATAGAATCCCTCCCCTTCTTAGTCCTAGGCAACCCCAAAATAAAGTCCATAGAAATGTCAATCCAAGTTCTTTTTAAGAATAGCACGCAAAAGTGTTCCCAAAGTTCTATTGACAACTTCAGTTTGTCCATCCGTTTGAGGATGACAAGTAGTAGAAAACAACAATTTTGTGCCAAGTTTAGCCCATAAAGTCTTCCAAAAGTAACTCAAGAATTTAACATCGCGACCAGAAACAATAGTCCTAGGCATGCCATGCAACCTAACGACTTCTCTAAAGAACAAATCCGCAATGTTTGAAGCATCATCGGTTTTATGACAAGCTATAAAATGTGCCATCTTAGAGAATCTATCCACAACAACAAAAATAGAATCCCTCCCCTTCTTAGTCCTAGGCAACCCCAAAATAAAGTCCATAGAAATGTCAATCCAAGTTCTTTTTAAGAATAGCACGCAAAAGTGTTCCCAAAGTTCTATTGACAACTTCAGTTTGTCCATCCGTTTGAGGATGACAAGTAGTAGAAAACAACAATTTTGTGCCAAGTTTAGCCCATAAAGTATTCCAAAAGTAACTCAAGAATTTAACATCGCGACCAGAAACAATAGTCCTAGGCATGCCATGCAACCTAACGACTTCTCTAAAGAACAAATCCGCAATGTTTGAAGCATCATCGGTTTTATGACAAGCTATAAAATGTGCCATCTTAGAGAATCTATCCACAACAACAAAAATAGAATCCCTCCCCTTCTTAGTCCTAGGCAACCCCAAAATAAAGTCCATAGAAATGTCAATCCAAGTTCTTTTTAAGAATAGCACGCAAAAGTGTTCCCAAAGTTCTATTGACAACTTCAGTTTGTCCATCCGTTTGAGGATGACAAGTAGTAGAAAACAACAATTTTGTGCCAAGTTTAGCCCATAAAGTCTTCCAAAAGTAACTCAAGAATTTAACATCGCGACCAGAAACAATAGTCCTAGGCATGCCATGCAACCTAACGACTTCTCTAAAGAACAAATCCGCAATGTTTGAAGCATCATCGGTTTTATGACAAGCTATAAAATGTGCCATCTTAGAGAATCTATCCACAACAACAAAAATAGAATCCCTCCCCTTCTTAGTCCTAGGCAACCCCAAAATAAAGTCCATAGAAATGTCAATCCAAGTTCTTTTTAAGAATAGCACGCAAAAGTGTTCCCAAAGTTCTATTGACAACTTCAGTTTGTCCATCCGTTTGAGGATGACAAGTAGTAGAAAACAACAATTTTGTGCCAAGTTTAGCCCATAAAGTCTTCCAAAAGTAACTCAAGAATTTAACATCGCGACCAGAAACAATAGTCCTAGGCATGCCATGCAACCTAACGACTTCTCTAAAGAACAAATCCGCAATGTTTGAAGCATCATCGGTTTTATGACAAGCTATAAAATGTGCCATCTTAGAGAATCTATCCACAACAACAAAAATAGAATCCCTCCCCTTCTTAGTCCTAGGCAACCCCAAAATAAAGTCCATAGAAATGTCAATCCAAGTTCTTTTTAAGAATAGCACGCAAAAGTGTTCCCAAAGTTCTATTGACAACTTCAGTTTGTCCATCCGTTTGAGGATGACAAGTAGTAGAAAACAACAATTTTGTGCCAAGTTTAGCCCATAAAGTCTTCCAAAAGTAACTCAAGAATTTAACATCGCGACCAGAAACAATAGTCCTAGGCATGCCATGCAACCTAACGACTTCTCTAAAGAACAAATCCGCAATGTTTGAAGCATCATCGGTTTTATGACAAGCTATAAAATGTGCCATCTTAGAGAATCTATCCACAACAACAAAAATAGAATCCCTCCCCTTCTTAGTCCTAGGCAACCCCAAAATAAAGTCCATAGAAATGTCAATCCAAGTTCTTTTTAAGAATAGCACGCAAAAGTGTTCCCAAAGTTCTATTGACAACTTCAGTTTGTCCATCCGTTTGAGGATGACAAGTAGTAGAAAACAACAATTTTGTGCCAAGTTTAGCCCATAAAGTATTCCAAAAGTAACTCAAGAATTTAACATCGCGACCAGAAACAATAGTCCTAGGCATGCCATGCAACCTAACGACTTCTCTAAAGAACAAATCCGCAATGTTTGAAGCATCATCGGTTTTATGACAAGCTATAAAATGTGCCATCTTAGAGAATCTATCCACAACAACAAAAATAGAATCCCTCCCCTTCTTAGTCCTAGGCAACCCCAAAATAAAGTCCATAGAAATGTCAATCCAAGTTCTTTTTAAGAATAGCACGCAAAAGTGTTCCCAAAGTTCTATTGACAACTTCAGTTTGTCCATCCGTTTGAGGATGACAAGTAGTAGAAAACAACAATTTTGTGCCAAGTTTAGCCCATAAAGTCTTCCAAAAGTAACTCAAGAATTTAACATCGCGACCAGAAACAATAGTCCTAGGCATGCCATGCAACCTAACGACTTCTCTAAAGAACAAATCCGCAATGTTTGAAGCATCATCGGTTTTATGACAAGCTATAAAATGTGCCATCTTAGAGAATCTATCCACAACAACAAAAATAGAATCCCTCCCCTTCTTAGTCCTAGGCAACCCCAAAATAAAGTCCATAGAAATGTCAATCCAAGTTCTTTTTAAGAATAGCACGCAAAAGTGTTCCCAAAGTTCTATTGACAACTTCAGTTTGTCCATCCGTTTGAGGATGACAAGTAGTAGAAAACAACAATTTTGTGCCAAGTTTAGCCCATAAAGTATTCCAAAAGTAACTCAAGAATTTAACATCGCGACCAGAAACAATAGTCCTAGGCATGCCATGCAACCTAACGACTTCTCTAAAGAACAAATCCGCAATGTTTGAAGCATCATTGGTTTTATGACAAGCTATAAAATGTGCCATCTTAGAGAATCTATCCACAACAACAAAAATAGAATCCCTCCCTTCTTAGTCCTAGGCAACCCAAAATAAAGTCCATAGAAATGTCAATCCAAGTTCTTTTAAGAATAGCACGCAAAAGTGTTCCCAAAGTTCTATTGACAACTTCAGTTTGTCCATCCGTTTGAGGATGACAAGTAGTAGAAAACAACAATTTTGTGCCAAGTTTAGCCCATAAAGTCTTCCAAAAGTAACTCAAGAATTTAACATCGCGACCAGAAACAATAGTCCTAGGCATGCCATGCAACCTAACGACTTCTCTAAAGAACAAATCCGCAATGTTTGAAGCATCATCGGTTTTATGACAAGCTATAAAATGTGCCATCTTAGAGAATCTATCCACAACAACAAAAATAGAATCTCTACCCTTCTTAGTCCTAGGCAACCCCAAAATAAAGTCCATAGAAATGTCAATCCAAGTTCTTTTTAAGAATAGCACGCAAAAGTGTTCCCAAAGTTCTATTGACAACTTCAGTTTGTCCATCCGTTTGAGGATGACAAGTAGTAGAAAACAACAATTTTGTGCCAAGTTTAGCCCATAAAGTATTCCAAAAGTAACTCAAGAATTTAACATCGCGACCAGAAACAATAGTCCTAGGCATGCCATGCAACCTAACGACTTCTCTAAAGAACAAATCCGCAATGTTTGAAGCATCATTGGTTTTATGACAAGCTATAAAATGTGCCATCTTAGAGAATCTATCCACAACAACAAAAATAGAATCCCTACCCTTCTTAGTCCTAGGCAACCCAAAATAAAGTCCATAGAAATGTCAATCCAAGTTCTTTTTAAGAATAGCACGCAAAAGTGTTCTCAAAGTTCTATTGACAACTTCAGTTTGTCCATCCGTTTGAGGATGACAAGTAGTAGAAACCAACAATTTTGTGCCAAGTTTAGCCCATAAAGTCTTCCAAAAGTAACTACAAGAATTTAACATCGCGACCAGAAACAATAGTCCTAGGCATGCCATGCAACCTAACGACTTCTCTAAAGAACAAATCCGCAATGTTTGAAGCATCATCGGTTTTATGACAAGCTATAAAATGTGCCATCTTAGAGAATCTATCCACAACAACAAAAATAGAATCTCTATCCCTTCTTAGTCCTAGGCAACCCCAAAATAAAGTCCATAGAAATGTCAATCCAAGTTCTTTTTATGAATAGCACGCAAAAGTGTTCCCAAAGTTCTATTGACAACTTCAGTTTGTCCATCTGTTTGAGGATGAAAAGTAGTAGAAAACAACAATTTTGTGCCAAGTTTAGCTCATAAAGTATTCCAAAAGTAACTCAAGAATTTAACATCGCGACCATAAACAATAGTCCTAGGCATGCCATGCAACCTAACGACTTCTCTAAAGAACAAATCCGCAATGTTTGAAGCATCATCGGTTTTATGACAAGCTAGAAAATGTGCCATCTTAGATAATCTATCCACAACAACAAAAATAGAATCCCTACCCTTCTTAGTCCTAGGCAACCCCAAAATAAAGTCCATAGAAATGTCAATCCAAGTTCTTTTTAAGAATAGCACGCAAAAGTGTTCCAAAGTTCTATTGACAACTTCAGTTTGTCCATCCGTTTGAGGATGACAAGTAGTAGAAAACAACAATTTTGTGTCAGGTTTAGCCCATAAAGTCTTCCAAAAGTAACTCAAGAATTTAACATCGTGACCAAAAACAATAGTCCTAGGCATGCCATGCAACCTAACGACTTCTCTAAAGAACAAATCCGCAATGTTTGAAGCATCATTGTTTTATGACAAGCTATAAAATGTGCCATCTTAGATAATCTATCCACAACAACAAAAATAGAATCCCTACCCTTCTTAGTCCTAGGCAACCCCAAAATAAAGCTCCATAGAAATGTCAATCCAAGTTCTTTTTAAGAATAGCACGCAAAAGTGTTCCCAAAGTTCTATTGACAACTTCAGTTTGTCCATCCGTTTGAGGATAACAAGTAGTAGAAAACAACAATTTTGTGCCAAGTTTAGCCCATAAAGTATTCCAAAAGTAACTCAAGAATTTAACATCGCGACCAGGAACCATAGTCCTTAGGCATGCCATGCAACCTAATGACTTCTCTAAAGAACAAATCCGCAATGTTTGAAGCATCATTGGTTTTATGACAAGCTATAAAATGTGCCATCTTAGAGAATCTATCCACAACAACAAAAAAGAATCCCTATTCTTCTTAGTCCTAGGCAACCCGAAAATAAAGTCAATAGAAATGTCAATCCAAGTTCTTTTAAGAATAGCATGCAAAAGTGTTCCCAAAGTTCTATTGACAACTTCAGTTTGTCCATCCGTTTGAGGATGACAAGTAGTAGAAAACAATAATTTTGTGTCAGGTTTAGCCCATTAAGTCTTCCAAAAGTAACTCAAGAATTTAACATCGCGACCAAAAACAATAGTCCTAGGCATGCCATGCAACCTAACGACTTCTCTAAAGAACAAATCCGCAATGTTTGAAGCATCATCGGTTTTATGACAAGCTATAAAATGTGCCATCTTAGAGAATCTATCCACAATAACAAAAATAGAATCTCTACCCTTCTTAGTCCTAGGCAACCCCAAAATAAACTCTATAGAATTGTCAATCCAAGTTCTTTTTATGAACTAGAACGCAAAAGTGTTCCCAAAGTTCTATTGACAACTTCAGTCTGTCCATCTGTTTGAGGATGAAAAGTAGTAGAAAATAACAATTTTGTGCCAAGTTTGGCCCATAAAGTATTCCAAAAGTAACTCAAGAATTTAACATCGCGACCAGAAACAATAGTCCTAGGCATGCCATGCAACCTAACGACTTCTCTAAAGAACAAATACGCAATGTTTGAAGCATCATTGGTTTTATAACAAGCTATAAAATATGCCATCTTACAGAATCTATCCACAACAACAAAAATAGAATCCCTACCCTTCTTAGTCCTAGGCAACCCGAAAATAAAGTCCATAGAAATGTCAATCCAAGTTCTTTTTAAGAATAGCATGCAAAAGTGTTCTCAAAGTTCTATTGACAACTTCAGTTTGTCCATCCGTTTGAGGATGACAAGTAGTAGAAACCAACAATTTTGTGCCAAGTTTAGCCCATAAAGTCTTCCAAAAGTAACACAAGAATTTAACATCGCGACCAGAAACAATAGTCCTAGGCATGCCATGCAACCTAACGACTTCTCTAAAGAACAAATCCGCAATGTTTGAAGCATCATCGGTTTTATGACAAGCTATAAAATGTGCCAACTAAGAGAATCTATCCACAACAACAAAAATAGAATCCCTCCCCTTCAATAGTCCTAAGGGCAACTTCCAAAATAAAGTCCCTAGTAATGTCAATCCAAGTTCTTTTAAGAATAGCACGCAAAAAGTGTTCCCAAAGTTCATGACAACTCAGTTTGTCATCCGTTTGAGATTGCAAGTGTAGAAAACAACAATTTGTGCCAAGTAGATCATAAGAATCCCCAACGTAACTCACGAATTTAAATCGCAGACCGAAAAATAGTTCCTCGGCATGCCATGCAACTACCGACGTCTGTAAGGAACTAATCCGCAATGTTTGAAACCTCCTGATTTTATGGCCAGCTTAAAATTGTTATCTCGAGAATCTATCACAAAAACGAAATAGAATCATCCCTCTAGTCCTAGGCACCCCAAAATAAATCCATAGAAATGTCAATCCAAGTCGTTTTAAAACTAGCACGCAAAGTGCTCCCAAAGTTCTATTGACAACTTCAGTCTGTCCATCCGTTTGAGGATGAAAAGTAGTAGGAAACAACAATTTTGTGCCAAGTTTAGCCATAAAGTATTCCAAAAGTAACTCAAGAATTTAACATCGCGACCATAAACAATAGTCCTAGGCATGCCATGCAACCTAACGAATTCTCTAAAGAACAAATCCGCAATGTTTGAAGCATCATCGGTTTTATGACAAGCTAGAAAATGTGCCATCTTAGAGAATCTATCCACAACAACAAAAATAGAATCCCTACCCTTTTTAGTCCTAGGCAACCCCAAAATAAAGTCCATAGAAATGTCAATCCAAGTTCTTTTTAGAATAGCACGCAAAAGTGTTCCAAAGTTCTATTGACAACTTCAGTTTGTCCATCCGTTTGAGGATGACAAGTAGTAGAAAACAATAATTTTGTGTCAGGTTTAGCCCATAAATTCTTCCAAAAGTAACACAAGAATTTAACATCGCGACCAGAAACAATATTCCTAGGCATGCCATGCAACCTAACGACTTCTCTAAAGAACAAATCCGCAATGTTTGAAGCATCATTTGTTTTATGACAAGCTATAAAATGTGCCATCTTAGATAATCTATCCACAACAACAAAAAAAGAATCCCTACCCTTCTTAGTCCTAGGCAACCCCAAAATAAACTCCATAGAAATGTCAATCCAAGTTCTTTTTAAGAATAGCACGCAAAAGTGTTCCCAAAGTTTTATTGACAACTTCAGTTTGTCCATCCGTTTGAGGATAACAAGTAGTAGAAAACAACAATTTTGTGCCAAGTTTAGCCCATAAAGTATTCCAAAAGTAACTCAAGAATTTAACATCGCGACCAGGAACCATAGTCTTAGGCATGCCATGCAACCTAACGACTTCTCTAAAGAACAAATCCGCAATGTTTGAAGCATCATTGGTTTTATGACAAGCTATAAAATGTGCCATCTTAGATAATCTATCCACAACAACAAAAAAAGAATCCCTACCCTTCTTAGTCCTAGGCAACCCGAAAATAAACTCTATAGAAATGTCAATCCAAGTTCTTTTTAAGAATAGCACGCAAAAGTGTTCCCAAAGTTCTATTGACAACTTCAGTTTGTCCATCCGTTTGAGGATGACAAGTAGTAGAAAACAACAATTTTGTGCCAAGTTTAGCCCATTAAGTCTTCCAAAAGTAACTCAAGAATTTAACATCGCGACCAAAAACAATAGTCCTAGGCATGCCATGCAACCTAACGACTTCTCTAAAGAACAAATCCGCAATGTTTGAAGCATCATCGGTTTTATGACAAGCTATAAAATGTGCTGTAGTAGCCCGAATTCCAAATTGGGTAATTAACGGAGTAATGGTGATTAAGAAGGTTTAAGGTGTAATTTTGACCGAGTCATGATCGGACGGACCGAAGATGGTTCGGAAGCACCGAAGAGTTCGGAAGGTCCGAAGTGGGTTCGTGGATCCGATCATGAGGTGTCAAGAGCAGCTGGACACGTGCATGTTCGGACGGTCCGAAGTGTATGATCGGAGGACCCGATCATGAGCTGTCAAGAGCCAATGGACACGTAGCGTTCGGACGTTCCGAAGTGTTGTTCGGAGGATCCGAACATGGCCTATAAATAGTGCTCGGATTTCTCATTTTTGACTTGCCAATTTCTTGAGTTTTCTCTCATTTTGGAGAGTTTGGAAGGTTTCTAGGGTTAGTTGTTGGTCGAGCGATAGCCAAGAGCTGCCAGGAGTAGTAGCGTAGCGGCGCCTGAGTTACGAGGCAATCGACATCAAAGGGCTGTCGACGGACGAAGGTAAACCCTAAACCTTTGGTAGTACTAGGGAGTACTGGTTTTGCTAGTTGAGCATGGTAGTATTGTTCGTTGGGTATGCTTTTGATGCGTAGGCTTGTGCTAGACCTGATTAGCGGTGTTGCGTAAGGATAGGCTTGCTGTGATAGAGGTACGAAAGTACTATCCGAGATATCCTGGTTGAGTATACATTCTTATATGTGTTGCATGATTATCTGGTGCATTGATATATGTCATATGATGCATGCTATTATGTCACGTTTATTACTGCACGTTGCATTTCATGTTGAGCCGTATCTTCTTCGAGATAGCCTTTACTGTTGAGCTGTATCTCTTTCGAGATAAGCTATATCTTGGGGCCGCTCAGCCCTGTCTTGTGGACGCATGGACACCGAGAGTACACAGTGGCCGACGGGTCGGGAGGGCTTCGGTGGTCCGGGACATTTTAGGTCCACGTCTGTCTTGTAGTGGATGCAGTGACCCAGAGGTGTACCGCGCGGCACTATCCACTTGGCGCCTCTAGACTGAGCATTGTTGAGATCCTTTTGTGACTCCTGTTTCTTGACTACCCCGGTATCATGATCATAGCATGTGCATTTCATATAGGTCTGTATACTCATACTTTTGTACTGGGCGTTCTTATCGCTCACGTCCTCGGTTTTGTTTATTCTTGGACACCCCATTCCCACGGGGCAGGCCTCAGGTTGGACAGCTCAGGAGGAGCAGGAGGAGGACGTTGAGTAGCTGGTTGGTTTAGTTTATCGGTATTGTTTTGATTCGATATGGTTGTATTGGGTATTTTATTTTGAGTTAGTCTAGACTTCGATTTCGATTTGGTTGTATAACCATTTTTTTGTTGACTATTTCCGCTGTTATCTCTGATTATTGTTAATTAGGTTAATTGCATGCTTAGTTTTTGATTAGTAGGTGATTCTGGAACGGGTCACTACATGTGCCATCTTAGAGAATCTATCCACAATAACAAAAATAGAATCTCTACCCTTCTTAGTCCTAGGCAACCCCAAAATAAACTCTATAGAATTGTCAATCCAAGTTCTTTTTATGAATAGAACGCAAAAGTGTTCCCAAAGTTCTATTGACAACTTCAGTCTGTCCATCTGTTTGAGGATGAAAAGTAGTAGAAAACAACAATTTTGTGCCAAGTTTGGCCCATAAAGTATTCCAAAAGTAACTCAAGAATTTAACATCGCGACCAGAAACAATAGTCCTAGGCATGCCATGCAACCTAACGACTTCTCTAAAGAACAAATCTGTGACACCCTGACCCGTTACAATTAAAATACAGCGGAATTTAAAATTTTCTTTCAAATGGAAGGAATTTCAAAATTACATTTCATAAAGTGTTTACAAAATAACCACATGATCATTCCAATGACATAACAAAATACAAAAATATCATTAGTGTGATCATGTGACAAAATGATACAAAACAACCTTCCTTCCAACGGTGTATGCATATGACTCCCATCCACGATCACTGTCCTGGTCGGTCACTCTTATCTGCATCACATGAATAAACTGAAATGAGAATAAATCTCAGCAAGTGGAACTCTAACATAGCAATGATACAATATACTCTGTAAAACATGACTTTGAAATCATAAATACCATCAACTCTGAAACATGAATACTGTAGCAATAACTGTAGCAATAGCATATCAATAAGATAGCAATAAGATGGTATTCTCTTTTCTCTGGTTGGATTGATATCAATAGTATCTCTGCTCTGGTGCTAATATCCCTATCGATATAAACCGATAACTCTGAGGGATAAAAGCCTATGGTCGATGATCATCTAATTGCATGCAATGCTCTGACTATGATTAATCAATCCAATAAAACATTTGAACTCTGAATATCATTTAAAGCCGTCGTTTCACAATCTTATTTTCTCTTGTATTCCCTTTTTAACAATAGTGAGACATACAATGCCTCCAATAGATAATCAATGAAATCAATACATAACAATGGATCAATGGAAGGGAATATCACTTTGAAACCTTTAAAACACAATACATATAATATCATGTGAGCAAAAAGGATGAAATTCCACTTACAAACCAATAGAACACCTCAAACTTAGCTCTTGGTACACCACCTACAACAATAATCCATAAACAACACCAAAATCAACTCTATATCCACAAATACAAGTCAAATAATCCATTAACCAACTCAAACATCAAGCCCAAGTCAACCCTTAACTCAAAACCTTAATAGAATCGCACCAAAAACTTACCTAAGCTTCCTTATACCACGGAGAACGACAATCTCAAGCCGGAATTCCAAATAACTCCAAGAATCAAAGGTAGGAAGCTAAAGAAATGGATGAAAACCCTTAAGAAATGAGAGAATCTCGAAATGAAGAGGAAAGGATAAGATAAAGTATGGCCAACCACTCCCAAAAGCAACTAAATATCTCGCCCATACTTACACCGCTGGTGCGGTCACACAAGCACCGCGGGTGCGCTAAGCTCACGGCATACCAAAAAAAATTCCATGCACGATCACCGCGGGTGCGGTGCTACAATTACCGCGGGTGCGGTCTCACCGCGGGTACGGTGCTTACACTGCCGCAGTTGCGGTGATGCCACGGCCTTTCAAAACCAAAATGATGAATAGTACACCGCAGGGGCACTCCTCTAAGAGCGCGGGTGCATTCTTGCTTCGGCAATGAACAGTACATGTAATGCCCGAGGATTTGATTATCCTAATCTGTGATAATTTAATTATTATGACTTGATGTGATTATAACCGGACCATCTTGAGAATAAATTGAGAGGACTAATTGTTGGGCGAAGATGGCGCGCCCGGGCGGAAGTTTTTAACCGCCCGAGCGCGAATGCCTCGGAGAAGAAGGCCGAGAGTTACTCGCCCGGGCGGAAGTTTGTGCTCGCCCGAGCGAGACTGCTTGAACTTGCGAGGGCCGAGAGTTACTCGCCCGAGCGGAAATTTGTGCTCGCCCTAGCGAGAGACGTGCAGTAAGAAGAATAAGCCACTTGCCTTGCATGCGAGATGGAGTATATATATATATATATACCAATCGAATTTCCCTTAGAATGCATCAGAAAGGAGACGAAATCGTGGGGAAAGAATCAAGTCTTCTTCAACGCAAAGAATTGGGATTTGCGAGAAATCCGCCCGTCCGAATTTAAATCCGAACGCAGTATCGTGTTCCTCTCGACTAGAGCTACACAAGGACGTAAGTTTTGTTACGTTTAGACAAGATTTGAATTTATGATATTGTCAGAATTGAATATGATTCAGATATAGTGTTTCTGCTACCGTAGATATTGTAGAATTGAAGTCAGATTAAAGAACAGACTGTTTCTGTAATTGTTATGATTTTTGAAAGATATTGACTGAGATTTTATATCAGAATTGTGTTACTATTCAGAATATGAATTATGTTGACACAGATTATGAATTCCAGTATTTTATTTGTGATGTTCAGATTGACGGGGTTATTCAGATTGTATTGCTATGCCGTCGAAACATCAGTTGAGTTAGATTAATCAGATTTCGATATGATTCAGATTGTATTGTGATAGCGATGATATGAATCAGATTATATCTTGTTCAGATATTGATCAGATTGTATACTGAGTTGGGTATTGATCAGAACAGATTGTATATTGAGTTATTTACTGATACATCGTATTCGATATTGTCTTTTCAGATTGGATATGGACAGAGTTGAATACCAGACTTCGTCTTCGTCAGACAGGGACGACAAAGGTATAATGCATGTGATATTCGGGAAGTCCCAACTCAAATGAAATCTCATTTGAGTTTCCCAACAAAATCACATACTAGACTGTTGTCTATATTTTATTATGTTTATGCTTTGATTAAAGAATTGTATTCAAATGTATGAGATTATTGTCATATTCAGCTATGAATATGATTATGCTTTGTTTACAGATTGTTATTCATTGCATTTAAGATAGGAAAGTCTTGACAGTCATTGTCAGACTTCTAGACGTTCGGTGTATCTCAACTTAGGAGCAGGTATTACTCCTATTGCCAGCCGTTGATACAGCTCGGACCGAAGTCTAGGAATAAGACGTACGGTTACCACGATCGGTTGAGTAGGTAACAGGCATTGACGTCTTATTCATCACGGGATCCCTAGAGTTATAGATCGAGTCAAGTCTAGACATGATTTGATTAGGACTGCATGCCTACATGGATGTGGTTCCTAGATCATGGGACCCATCGTTATTGCTTTCAGTTGTGCTAGCATGTTTTATGATTTTATTTGAACTGCATGTTTATCAGATTCGAGTTGCATGCTTATTTGATTTGATTTCATAGATTATGAAACCTAGTGCTTTTAGTTTTATTCATGATAGAATAATTCATGATTTACTTTGTGTATATGCATGTTTACCATGTTTTATACTGGGATTTATTCTCACCGGAGTTATCCGGCTGTTGTCTTGTTTTGTATGTGTGCATGACAACAGGTGGGGCTGGATCAGGGTCGAGATGATGATGAGAGAAGACGAGTTAGAGTGGTGATTCCGGACTTGTAGCAGACTTGGTTTATTACTTGAATTAAGTAATTGAACCTTAGACTTAGGTTGTACAGTATTGTACTTTTCTACTGAATTGTAGTCTTATACAGATATGTATATTAATTAGATGCCATTACCTTCCGCATTTATATTTTAAAAAGAAAAATTTTTAGACCCTGTTTATCAGAACTGATAATTAAATCCCCACGATGATTAAGAAGATGATTAGCGTCCGGGTCCCCACAACAGGTGGTATCAGAGCATTAGGTTCCAGAACAGTAGGTTCCAGAACAGTAGGTTCTAGAGCCGTAGATTCTGTAGATTGAGATAGAAGAGAATGAGCGGGGTAGATTGAATTTTTTAGTCCTTGCATGTGATTGCTAGCATGAGATTTATTTCAATGTTGACTACATTGTGTGTGCTAGCATGATTTATTGCTTTCCCTATTACATGTTGCTTGTTATCTGAGTTGTTTGCAGCATGTAATTACTAAGCCTGGATCAGAACCGAGTCTGAATCAGAGGTATATGATTAGAGGAGGGCTGAGACAGATTGTATAGATGGTGTACTAATCTGTTTGATATTCAGATATACCGCCTCGAAGAATTTCAGAAAAGGGCAGTACTTCGTCTGAACAGAGAGATGTATCAGAAACTCAGTTAGAAGAAAAGATGAAAGAATTTGAGTTATTACAGCCGCCGGTTCTGAATGGTACCGAGACATCTGAAGATTGTCAGAACCGGTTTGATGATATAGAAATCTTGTTCGATTTACTTGGCTGTACAGATGAACAGAGGGTTAAAATGGTGCCTTACCAGTTACGAGAAGCCGCCAGGAGTTGGTGGATTACCAGTAGAAGAATGTGGGCACAGAGAGGTACAGTGATTTCGTGGGAAATATTCAGAACTGAATTTTATCGAAGATTTTTCCCAGTCTCGTTCCGAGAGGACAAGAAATTAGAGTTTGAGAATTTGAGCCAAGGGCAGCTGAATATTGACCAATATGCTGCTAAATTCTCGACTCTACTGCGTTTTGCTCCTCAAATAGCTGGAAATGATGAAGCTGTAGTGAATCAGTTCATCAGAGGGCTGAATTCGGAGGTAGTTGCATTTATGAATTTGCAACGTCCTTACCATTTTGCTGATATGTAATGCCCAAGATTTGATATCATGTTAATCTGAGATTATTGATTTTTAGTGGACACGATTATAACCCGGACCATTTTGAGATTAATTTGAGAAGACTAAATTGTTGGGCGAAGATGGCGCGCCCGGGCGGAAGTTTTTAACCGCCCGAGCGCGAGTGCCTAGTGGAAGAGGGCCGAGAGTTACTCGCCCGGGCGGAAGTTTGTGCTCGCCCGAGCGAGACTGAATCGCGCAGAAGGGCCGAGAGTTGCTAGCCCGGGCGGAAATTTATGTCCGCCCGAGCGAGAGACGTGCGCTGCGAAAAATAAGCCACTTGGCTTAAGCAAGTGCGAGATGGTATATATATATATATATATATATACATGGAAACCGTACTCAGAAGGAAGAAAAGGAGAATTCAGAGGAAACTTTGGATCCTCAATTTTAGAATTTTATTTACGATCAATCCGTCCGTTAGATTTTAAATCCGACTTCGGTACCGAGTTCCTATCGACGTAGGCTACAACTGGACGTAAGTGTTACTACGTTTTGACATGTTTTGAAATTATGATGTTGTTAGAATTGAACACACGTCATATATGTTATTCTTGACATGTTAGACAACGTAGAATCGAAGTCAGATTAAGAAACGGACTGATTATGAAATTGTTATGAATTTTTTGGGGTATAGTGATTTATACCGGACAGATTTGAATTGTGACGGGATTACGGATTTTATTGGATATGAGTTATGGATTGTAACTATTATCTGTTGAATTGGTATTGACGGGGGTACTGAAATTGTACCGTTATGCCGTTGATTTTGAATTAAATCCAGATTGATATTGATTTGAAAGATATAATGATAGGAAATTATTGGTATTGTCATTGCCAGACAGGCTGTGAGTTCAGGACATCGACTGAGCCAGAAACCGACGGAAGAAAGGTATAAGTCAATGTGGTATTGGGAGATGGACTTGAGTCGGTTTAGACTTGGGTTTCCCTAAATCACATACTTTATTTTATTGCATGGATATTTGCATTGATTTGATTAATATACTTGTTCTCTTGATATTTAGACAACAGGTATTGGTTGAATTGTCTTGTGACACACCGTGCCGGATAGTGGTGGTATCGCCATGGCACATTGCACAATGTCACAAGATAGGATGCTAGCGATAGAGCTACAGTCCATGACGGTTAGGTCAGGACACTGGATGTATTGTTATATCGAGTAATGGAATCCATTACGGAATTCGATATAGGAACACCATATTTGGTTATATCTAGTAAAGGGGTTGGAATTCTTCTATTACGGAATTCGATATAGGAATACCGGGGCACTGGTTATATCGAGTAATAGAGATTATGATTCCATCCTTTACGGAATTCGATATAGGAATACCACATCTGGAAACCGGGATCCCTAGACTAGGATTGAGTCTAGTCTGCATTGTAGATCTACGAGTATTGTCGACAGCATGATATTGATTATGTTTCAGATTTGTTACATATTCTGTTACCTGATTACATGCTTTATATTGTTTATATGATTGCATGTTTCGTTGATTTATACTGGGATTTATTCTCACCGGATTTATCCGGCTATTGTCTTGTCTGTATGTGTACTTGACAACAGGTGGGACAGGTCCAGGGTCGAGGAGATGAAGAGCTAGATCGTGATTAGAGTGGTGGCACCGGACTTGTACTAGTTGTAGGGTTAAACACTTGACTTTAGTTTTAAACCCTAGTTTGAATAAATGTGAAATACATGATTTGTATTTTATATACTGATATGTATATATGTTGTATGTCACTACGTTCCGCATTTTAAAAAAAAAATTTAGACCCTGTTTTTAATTGATTAATTAGTCCCATTTATGATTAAGAACTTGATTAGCGTCCGGGTCCCCACAACAGGTGGTATCAGAGCCATAGATCCTTGAGATTGAGATAGGAGCTAGTGAGCGGGGTAGAATGAGATTTTCTTTCCTTGCTTTTGATTGCTAGCATGCTTTACTGCTTTATAATGCATGTTTATCTGTTTATCTGACTTGATTTGAAAACATGTGTTATTGAGATTGAAACCGATTCTGGATCAGCAGTAAGATGATCCGAGGAGGCTTGAAACAGGATTATTGTTGGAATTGCTAACCCTTTTGGTTATCAGATATGCCTCCGAGGAGAATGCCAGAACAGGGGAGTACCTCGAATCCTCCCATGGATGTGACACCTACAGCAATGGAGAAATTGCTGAAAAGGTTTCAGTCATTTCATCCACCGACTTTGAAAGGAACAGAGAACTCCGTGGAATGTGAAAGTTGGTTGGACGACATTGAATCACTGTTTGAATCTTTGGAGTATACTGAGGAAAAGAGGGTGAAACTGATAATACACCAGTTGCATGACGTTGCTAAACACTTGAAAGCGGACCGGTTACGGTGGCCGGAAGCGCAACGGAAGTTTTAAAAAAATCGAATTTTTACTCAAAATTTCGGCCCACCCCTATCTTTTGTGCAACAAATACAATAACACACAAAATGTCATACATAGGGTGTAAGAAAGTATACCTATCAACCTCTTGAGGTTGATGTATGGCTCCAACTAAGGTGTAAACACCTTAGCTCTTGAATGGCATGAAGATCTACAAGCTCTCCTCCAAAACCTTGAAACTTTCCTTCAAATTAGGCCCACCACCAACTAGGTAGATCCCCTCACAATTTGCACTAGAAAAATGTGAGGATTTTTCAAAGAGAAGTGTGTGTTTTCTCCAACAAATTGAAGAACACAAAAGAAGAGAAAAATGGAGAGAAAAAGGAGGTAGGTTTCGGCCATATGGAGTTGAGAATGAGGGAGGAGAATCAAGTCTTGGGGTTGCAAAAAGTTGATACAAAAAGTTGCATGCCAACCAATATTTTATTCAAAAGTATTCCCCAACTCTTCACCTCCCATGCATTCATATAATATAGTTTTCTATCAAATAAAAAACCATAGACTAAATTTAATTATCTCAAACATATTTGAGACAAATTAAACATTACTTGAATTTACTCAAGTCCCACTAGTTAAATAATTATTTTAATTGAGCTCTACAAGACTCAATATAATTTAATTAATTCAACACTTGAATTAATTTAATTATTTGGACTCTACTAGGTCCACTAGTGTTTAATTAATTCAACACTTGAATTAATTTATTTAGTCCATAATAATGTTTATGAAAATCACAATTTTCAATTACATTATTCACTTGGCCAAATTTTAATTTAGGAACACTTCCATAAATCAAAATTTACATTTCTCTCATAGAAGTCATACTTCTATTTTTCTTTACACTTATAAACACATTTATAAGCCGTTCAACACTTTGAACTATTTTCTCCTTTATAGAAGTCATACTTCAAATTTTCCTTACGCTTATAAACTCCTTTATAAGCCGTTCAACACATTGAACTATTTTTACTTCTCATCGGGATTTACAAAGCTAGTACTTGTGTGGCCCTCAATGGTTCATTGATACAACTAGCCGTGGGTTCACATCTCCATGTGATTCGGACTAAACATGTCCTTATTCGAGCATACCCCAATTGCTCCATTCTTACTTATCAACTCCTTGATAGTAAGAACGTCAGAACTCAAGTCTGATAGTACCCAACCAATCACGTTAAACGCCTAGCAGCATCGCTTACGTGATTCCCTAGGTATCACATGATAGTGCCTGCAAGAACCATTCAATTATGGTTAGCGTACAGTACGGTCCCTTCAACTCATATATCCCGATCGATTCGACAACCATTGGTTTATCGAGAGTTGTCAATGAATCGATACTATGTGTCATGTCGTAGTTGCATCGATGGTGTAATCTATGAAACACCTTTCATAATTACAACCATACTCTGGCCAGAGATTTCGATCTACATACACATGATAACACATAGGATATCCATACCCGAAGGTAAGCGGTGAATCCCCGACTACAATGCATCGACTCCTATGTGTTTCGACAGAACACCCAACCTTGCCACCTGATGACTCCATGAGAGTCGGTAAACAAGTCAAAGTGTAATTCTAGCACATAGAGTCTCAATGTTGTCCCGGGTCATAAGGACTAATTCTGTACAACCATAAACCAGGACTTTTCCACTCGATAAGTGAGAACCACTTGGAAAGTCCTTTTATGGAGGGTTGTTCAGTGCACTCTACAAGGAGCACCTATCTGCATGTTCGGACATCACAATGTCCCCTACCAATGAAACATGGTACTCACATCGCAGATACTAGTCTCTAACTCGAGCGGCCTATATCCTTCTTAGTGGCAGCTGAATCGACTAGGAACCGTTTAGAATATACAGTATTACAAATATGAGTTTCATGATACTCATCATATGAGCATCTCATATTCTTTCTACTATTTGTATATTCAAGGGCTTTATCTATGCAGCTAGCATGGGTATACAGATAAAGATTTGCCAAAGTAATAATTTCAAATATTATTAAAATAAAGACTGCTTATTCATAGAGTTTCATTGTGAACACTCGGCCAACACTTGGCTCGACGGGCACCTACTCTAACAATCTCCCACTTGCACTAGAGCCAACTACCCTTATGCTTAAAACCCATTGATTCGCGATGCTTGTCGAACAATGGTCCAGGTAAAGGCTTAGCTAGTGGATCAACAACATAATCTGTGGAGCCGACTTTGTCAATAGACACTACTCTTCTTTCCACAATCTCTCCGAGGATGTGGTACTTTCTCAATACTAGTTTGGATTTCTGATGAGACCTTGGCTCCTTTGCTTGAGCTATAGCTCCCGTGTTGTCACACAACACCGGGATAGGAGCAATTCCATTAGGAATGACGTCCAACTCTTGGACGAAATTCCTTATCCAAACAGCCTCTCTTGCTGCATCTGATGCAGCAATGTATTCGGCCTCTGTGCTGGAATCCGTAATATTGTCTTGCTTGGAACTCTTCCAAGAGACAGCAGCACCGTTGAGCATGAATACGAAACTAGAGGTTGACTTCGAGTTATCGATATTGCTTTGGAAGCTAGAGTCGGTATAGCCTTCCAATTTCAGTTCTCTACCCCATAGGCCAAGAACAACTTATTGGTCCTTCTCACAACTTGAGGATGTCTTTCACAGCTTTCTAGTTGTGGAAGACCGGGGTTCGATTGATATCTTTTCACTACACATAGTGAAAACGCCACGTCAGGACGTGTAGATATCATCCCATACATGATGTTACCAATTGCCGAAGCATACGGAATGCGTGTCATCGTCACTATCTCTGCATCAGTCTCAGGAGACAGACTTGGATAGGGACACGCCATGACACATTGGTAGATGTCCTCTCAAGGACGCATCCATCGAGAACCGCTTCACGATGGTATCATGTATGTGGACTGGGTGAGACCAAGCCATCTTTTCGATCTATCTCAATAGATATGTATCCCAATACAAAAGATGCTTCACCCAAGTCCTGCATCGAGAACTTACTCGCTAACCATATCTTAGCTGATTGCAACATTCCTACATCATTCCCAATGAGTAGAATGTCATCAACATATAACACCAGGAATGTCACAACACTCCCACTGACCTTCTTATACACACAGGGTCCCTCATGATTCTTAGTAAATCAAACTCTTTGATTGTACTATCGAATCTAAGGTTCCAACTCCTTGATGCATGCTTTAGATCATAAATAGATCTCTGAAGTTTACATACCATATGCTCACTTCCGATAGATGTAAACCCTTCAGGTTGAGACATGTAAATCACTTTCTTAAAATCCCCATTAAGAAAGACTGTCTTAACATCCATCTGCCATATCTCATAGTCATACCATGCAGCTATGGCTAGCAAAATCCTTATGGACTTGAACATTACGACTGGGAAAAGGTTTCCTCAAAGTCAACTCCTTGTCTTTGAGTACATCCTTTTGCCACCAATCGCGCCTTGAAAGTCAATACCTTCCCATCCGCCCCAAGTCCCTATGGGAACAGTTCCCACAGGTGGATCCACAAGATCCTACACTTGGTTCGAATGCATGGAATTCATCTCAGATTCCATTTCTTCAAGTCACTTGGATGAATTGGCATCAGATAACGCTTCCTTGAAGGTCCATGGATCACATCCATGGTTAGGCTCATCATGGCCTTCTTCAAGAAGCTGAACATACCTCATAGGTGGTCTCGAGACTTTCTCGTATCTGCTAGGAGCTTGTATATCCTCTCTTGGCTCATCGGGTGTGGGTTCTATAATTGTGGGTTTCTCTCGAACCTCTTCGAGTTCTATCATCTCCCTTTTTCTATCCAATAGAAAATCCTTTTCCAAAAAGGTTGCATTCCTAGAAACAAACACTTTTTTTTCTTGGGGATGATAGAAATGATATCCAACTTAATTCCTTGGATATCCCACAAAGTAACATAAAATGGATCAACAATCCAATTTATCTCCCACTACCTGCTTCACATAAGCAGGGCTCCCCATATTCTAAGATAAGAATATTTGGGAGGCTTACCCATCCATATCTCATATGGTGTCTGCCTTTGAATGGACATTTAATGGAATATCTTTTAATTTTAAGTTATAGAGATCGTTTTCAGGTTCTCAAGTACCAATCAAACATTCATTCATGTAAATGTTGCAAACACCTTTGCAAAATAAACAAGAATATCCATCTTTATCACAATAGAAATGGAAATAATGTTTTTCATCAAAAAGGTACAAACAAAACATCTCTTAATTAACTTAAAACTATTGTTCAACAATAAGTAAACATCTCTTAAGGTCTTGGCAGCAACTCTTGCTCCATTGCCCATCCTCAAGAAGGTCACACCTTTCTTAAGCTTCCTACTTCTTCCCATCACCTGTAACCCATTACAGAGATGTGAGTCACAACCGGTATCTAATACCCAAGAAGTAGAGTTAATTAAAATGTTTACTTAAATTTAGAACATACCGTTTCCAGAACACTTCTGGGCAAGATATTCTTTGCAATTTCGCCTCCAATGTCCAGGCTTCTTGCAGTGATGACAAACATCACCAGTCTTGTCAGCCTTAACTGGTCTGGCTGCCACAACGGGATTCGGAGATTGCCTCAACAAGGGCACGTTCTTCTCGGGACGTTGGAAAGAACTCTTCTTTCCATTCCCATGTGGATTAATCTTCGTACCAGATGAAGAACCCACATAAAGAACCAACTTCTCTTTCTTGATGGTGGATTCAAACGTAACAAGCATGTTCACCAACTCCTCAAGGGTCGGTTCCATCTTGTTCATGTTGAAGTTCACCACAAAAGGATCAAATGAGCTAGGCAGCGATAACAGCAACATGTCGGTGGTCAACTCTGAAGGCAAGATCAGATCCATGCCAACGAGCTTGTCCACGAGCTCGATCACCTTTAGGCCATGCTCATGGACCGAGGCCCCATCTCGCATGCGCAAAGTGATCAGCTCCTTGACGGTAGCATGCCTTAGAGGTCGTGTTTGCTCACTAAAGAGCTCTTTGAGATGCAAATGAATGTCAGCAGCATTCTTTGCACCCTCAAAACGCCTCTGTAGCTCATCGTTCATAGAAGTCAGCATATAACACCTGGCTATCAAGTCATGGTCACACCATTCCTTGTAAGCCTGCAATTCCTCAGGAGTGCAGTCAGTCGGAGCCTCAACAGGGGGCGACTGAGTCAGTGTATATGTTACCCTTTCCGAATTTAAGACTATTTTCAAATTTCTTAGCCAAGTGAGGTAATTAGGTCCAGTTAATATGTGTTTGTCGAGTATTATAGATATCGAATTGCGCATCGAAGACATTGTCGATTTGTACTGAAAAGTAAAAACAGATAAATGTTGATGACTATTTTAAATATTTGGTAAGATATAAAGTATGGACTTTAACTTTATAAATATTTACTCCCACTGTTTTGACATCTTTCACTACCCTCTAGTGAAAACGGGAAACTCCTTTTCCTCAGTAGGTACGTAAGGTCCAATTAGCGAATTATGATCCCGAATAATATCAGCCAATCACAATTCCTAAAAGGTAGTTTCCAATTGCATCACAATGCAACCCTTAACGTAAACTTTTGTCTCACGTTTGATTAGGACCCAATAATATGACGTCGTTCATCTTCACGTGTCAAGCCTTACCCATCGATGTTGAACCTTAATGGACGGTCGCCATGAGTTCCCTCAATAATATGAGCCGAAATCATGGGAGTTCCACGTAGTCACATCACCATGTCAATGGATGTCACAGCTTTCCGGCACCCAGGGCCCCCCCCAATAATATGAGCCGAGCCCCGAGTACGGGTAGCGTTCATCATGCACCCATTGTCGATGGAAGACAAGGAAATTATAAACAAATTTATAATTCCCCTTTTCGGGCTTGATATTAATTTTGAATCTTATTCAAAATGAGGGTTTTTTAATTTTTGAAAGGTCTCATCATTAATTTTATTTTAAAAGCTCGCCATGTTTGATCGTATGTTTGCCGGATTCATGCAACTTTGTTATTATCATAATAATAACGCACATACTCATTATTTATAACATATCATGCATATATTATAAACAGTAAACAATACAAGGATGATCAATCGCCCCAAGTACTAATGGCCCGTGTGAGCCAAACACGGGCCTAGGTCCAATCCTAGGGTAAATGCACGGGATGCAATGCAACTATACTATTACATTAGCATCCAATATTACATGTCTTCGATCTTCATAATCACCAAGGCCACCATCTTCCAATCTTGATCTTCCCCTATTCTAATATTTACAAATAAATATCCATGGCACATAGGGATACATCTCATGGGGTGGGAACGGGCCATAAACCAAGCCCACTTGATAAATTGATAATTATTACAATCATTCAACACAAATATCCTAGCATACACCTAGCAAATTGGGCTTGGGCTTTTGATCATCCTTCATGCATAATATCACATATCATACACCATCAATTAATTATCACTATAATTAATTGATCCAATATTATATATCTTGATCCAATCACTAACCGCCACGATTATAAACTAAATTAACAAAGTATACAAACACCTTTGTCTACTTTCCAATTAATTTATTTATAACCGAATTTCTTATAAATCACAATTTACTATAAATAATTAAAGTCCAACTTCAATTATTTATTTTATGAGAAAAAATTGCAACTTTTGTAATTTTAAACTTATGGGCCCTAAAAACTTATTTTTCACCAAAAACATTTTTAGCCCATTTAAAATTCACAAACATGTTAGCCATCCAATGGCCCAACAACTCAAGGCCCATGACACTTTGATATTCCAAAACATTTTTGGAAACCCTAGCCGTCATCGCCGTCGCCGGAGCTCCGTCGCCGGATTCCGGCCAACTTAAAAAAAAATTTTTTTTTTTTATTAAAAGGATGGGGCGTTTCGGGCAGCCCTAGGGGCTGCCCTTGCTGCCCGTTTCGGGCAGCCCTTCGGGCAGCTTGGGCTGCCCGAAATGGGCAGCAACAAGCTGCCGAAAAAATCCCCAAATGTGGCCTTGAATTTGTTGCAAAAATACACTCATGCGGTTAGAAATCGATCTCAACATAATATATATTGTATTTGCTACACAAAAACGTAACCATAGCTCTGATACCACTTGAAAGCGGACCGGTTACGGTGGCCGGAAGCGCAACGGAAGTTTTAAAAAAATCGAATTTTTACTCAAAATTTCGGCCCACCCCTATCTTTTGTGCAACAAATACAATAACACACAAAATGTCATACATAGGGTGTAAGAAAGTATACCTATCAACCTCTTGAGGTTGATGTATGGCTCCAACTAAGGTGTAAACACCTTAGCTCTTGAATGGCATGAAGATCTACAAGCTCTCCTCCAAAACCTTGAAACTTTCCTTCAAATTAGGCCCACCACCAACTAGGTAGATCCCCTCACAATTTGCACTAGAAAAATGTGAGGATTTTTCAAAGAGAAGTGTGTGTTTTCTCCAACAAATTGAAGAACACAAAAGAAGAGAAAAATGGAGAGAAAAAGGAGGTAGGTTTCGGCCATATGGAGTTGAGAATGAGGGAGGAGAATCAAGTCTTGGGGTTGCAAAAAGTTGATACAAAAAGTTGCATGCCAACCAATATTTTATTCAAAAGTATTCCCCAACTCTTCACCTCCCATGCATTCATATAATATAGTTTTCTATCAAATAAAAAACCATAGACTAAATTTAATTATCTCAAACATATTTGAGACAAATTAAATATTACTTGAATTTACTCAAGTCCCACTAGTTAAATAATTATTTTAATTGAGCTCTACTAGACTCAATATTATTTAATTAATCCAACACTTGAATTAATTTAATTATTTGGGCTCTACTAGGCCCACTAGTGTTTAATTAATTGAACACTTGAATTAATTTAATTTAGTCCTTAATAATGTTTATGAAAATCACAATTCTCAAAAACATTAGTCACTTGGCCAAATTTTAATTTAGGAACACTTCCATAAATCAAAATTTACATTTCTCTCATAGAAGTCATACTTCTATTTTTCTTTACACTTATAAACACATTTATAAGCCGTTCAACACTTTGAACTATTTTCTCCTTTATAGAAGTCATACTTCTAATTTTCCTTACGCTTATAAACTCCTTTATAAGCCGTTCAACACATTGAACTATTTTTACTTCTCATCGGGATTTACAAAGCTAGTACTTGTGTGGCCCTCAATGGTTCATTGATACAACTAGCCGTGGGTTCACATCTCCATGTGATTCGGACTAAACATGTCCTTATTCGAGCATACCCCAATTGCTCCATTCTTACTTATCAACTCCTTGATAGTAAGAACGTCAGAACTCAAGTCTGATAGTACCCAACCAATCACGTTAAACGCCTAGCAGCATCGCTTACGTGATTCCCTAGGTATCACATGATAGTGCCTGCAAGAACCATTCAATTATGGTTAGCGTACAGTACGGTCCCTTCAACTCATATATCCCGATCGATTCGACAACCATTGGTTTATCGAGAGTTGTCAATGAATCGATACTATGTGTCATGTCGTAGTTGCATCGATGGTGTAATCTATGAAACACCTTTCATAATTACAACCATACTCTGGCCAGAGATTTCGATCTACATACACATGATAACACATAGGATATCCATACCCGAAGGTAAGCGGTGAATCCCCGACTACAATGCATCGACTCCTATGTGTTTCGACAGAACACCCAACCTTGCCACCTGATGACTCCATGAGAGTCGGTAAACAAGTCAAAGTGTAATTCTAGCACATAGAGTCTCAATGTTGTCCCGGGTCATAAGGACTAATTCTGTACAACCATAAACCAGGACTTTTCCACTCGATAAGTGAGAACCACTTGGAAAGTCCTTTTATGGAGGGTTGTTCAGTGCACTCTACAAGGAGCACCTATCTGCATGTTCGGACATCACAATGTCCCCTACCAATGAAACATGGTACTCACATCGCAGATACTAGTCTCTAACTCGAGCGGCCTATATCCTTCTTAGTGGCAGCTGAATCGACTAGGAACCGTTTAGAATATACAGTATTACAAATATGAGTTTCATGATACTCATCATATGAGCATCTCATATTCTTTCTACTATTTGTATATTCAAGGGCTTTATCTATGCAGCTAGCATGGGTATACAGATAAAGATTTGCCAAAGTAATAATTTCAAATATTATTAAAATAAAGACTGCTTATTCATAGAGTTTCATTGTGAACACTCGGCCAACACTTGGCTCGACGGGCACCTACTCTAACACTGGTGGATCACGACTAAAAGGGCATTGGAACAACGAGGTACGGCCATTACCTGGAATGTGTTTAAGTCTGAATTTTATCTACGGTTCTTTCCAGTATCTTATAGGAAGGACAAGGGAGCCGAGTTTGCAAACCTGAAATAAGGCCAGTTGAACATTGAGGATTATGTGGCTAAGTTTTCGACATTGCTCCGATTTGCTCCCCACGTAGCTGAACATGATGAGGCCGTAGCAGATCAGTTCATAAATGGCATAAATCCTGAGATTTTTACGCTGGTAAATACTGGGAGGCCCAACAACTTCACCGATGCCCTGAACAGAGCCAAGGGAGCCGAGGCAGGCTTGATGAGGCAGAGAGAGGCTTCATTTGTGCTTCCAGCACCGGGACAGCAACAACCACCTCCTCGATTTGAAGGAGGCAGCAGCAGTAGTACCGGGAAGAAGGATTTCTTGAAGGCTAGAGGGAAGCAATTTAAGAAATCAGGGACTACTTCGTCCAGTTCGAGTGGCTCTAGACAGACCGGTCAGAGCCAGAGTTATGCAGGACCGTACTGTGGTACTTGTGGAGGGAGGCATTCCACAGATCAGTGCCGAGGAGTAGTTGGCAGCTGTCGTATCTGTAGACAGCAGGGACACTTTGCCCGAGTGTGTCCACAGCGAGGGGCCCAGGGATCACAGGCAGCTGAGTCATCGGGATCAGTGGCTCAGGCAGGTAGACGACCATCTGCCGTTCATACTTTTCAGCCAGTACCGTCTACTCTGTCACAGCAGAGGCCAGGAGGGGGTCAGACCGCGAGCCAGCCTCCTAGACAGCAGGCCCGATTGTTTGCTTTGACTGAGGAGCAAGCTCAGGATGCACCTGATGATGTAGTTGCAGGTAACTGTTTTATTTCTGGTTATCCTGCATATGTACTGATTGATACTGGTGCATCACATACTTTTATGTCTGAGCGATTTGCTTTAATGCATGCATTGCCTGTTGAGTCCTTAGCTACTGTAGTATCTGTCACGTCTCCGTTAGGAACAGGTTTGATATCGGTGAAATCTGTGAAATCGTGTATACTGCAGTACGACGGGCATACGATAGATTTAGACTGTATTGTTCTTGGTTTATCTGATTTTGATTGTATTGTCGGCATCGACATGTTGCCAAGTACCGAGCTACAGTCGATTGTTTCCACAAGATAGTTCGATTCAGACCTGAGATGGCTGAGGAGTGGAAATTTTATGGTAAGGGTTCTAGAGCTAGAATTCCTTTGATATCTGCCATAAATATGACTCGATTATTGCAGAAGGGAGCGGATGGATTCCTGGTATATTCAGTTGATTTACTGAAGACGAGCCCATCATTGGCGGACTTGCCAGTGGTGTGTGAGTTTGCTGATGTCTTTCCAGATGAGATTCCTGGATTGCCTCCGATTCGAGAGTTAGACTTCGGCATTGAGTTAATGCCAGGAACAGTTCCGATTTCGAGAGCTCCTTACAGGATGGCACCGATCGAGTTGAAAGAGTTGAAAGAACAGTTGGAGGATTTATTGGCCAAGGGTTACATTAGACCTAGTGTATCTCCTTGGGGTGCTCCAGTACTGTTCGTGAGAAAGAAGGATGGGTCGATGAGACTTTGTATCGACTACAGGCAACTGAACAAGGCAACGGTAAAGAATAAATACCCCTTGCCTCGTATTGATGATTTATTTGATCAGTTGCAAGGTTCATCGGTATATTCCAAGATCGACTTGAGATCTGGATACCATCAATTGAGAGTCAGGGATTCTGATATCTCAAAGACAGCATTCAGAACCAGGTATGGACACTATGAGTTTATTGTCATGCCTTTTGGTTTGACGAATGCACCTGCGGTATTTATGGGATTGATGAACCGCGTATTTCAGAAATACTTGGATGATTTTGTTATCATATTCATTGATGATATATTGATTTATTCAAAGAATATGATTGAGCATGCTAATCATCTGAGGACTGTGTTGAGAATTTTGAGGGCAGAGAAAATGTATGCTAAATTGTCGAAATGCGAGTTTTGGCTGAAACAGGTTGTGTTTTTGGGTCACATTATATCGGGAGACGGTATATCAGTTGATCCTAGTAAGGTTGAAGCCGTGATGAGTTGGCCGAGACCTATATCTGTACCAGAAATTCGCAGTTTTATGGGTTTGGCAGGATATTATCGCCGATTCATTAAAGATTTTTCGAGTATTGCCAAATCGATTACGCAGTTAACCCAGAAGAATGCTCCATTCGTGTGGACAGAAGACTGTGAATCCAGTTTCCTTGAGTTGAAAAAGAGACTGACCAGTGCGCCTGTGTTGACGATTCCTTCAGGTACTGGTGGATTTGTTGTTTATTGTGATGCATCTCACCGAGGATTGGGTTGTGTTTTGATGCAGCGAGGGCATGTGATTGCTTATGCCTCGAGACAGCTGAAACCCCATGAAACTCGTTACCCAATTCATGATCTTGAATTGGCAGCCATAGTCTTTGCATTGAAGATATGGCGGCATTATCTGTACGGTGAAAAATTTGAGATATATTCTGATCACAAAAGCTTGAAATATCTGTTTTCGCAATCAGAGCTGAATATGAGACAGCGGAGATGGCTGGATTTACTGAAAGACTTTGATTGTGAGATTAAATATTATCCAGGGAAGTCCAATGCAGCAGCAGATGCGTTGAGTCGAAAGGTATGTGCACTATCCTTATCGACGATAGGTGTCTCGAATTTGATAGAAGACTGCTGTTTGTCTGGATTAGCTTTTGAGACGGATTGTCAGCCTCTAAGATTATATGCAATTCGAGCTGAACCAGAATTGATATTGATAATCAAAGAGGCGCAGAAAATTGATCAGAACGTACAGAATTCGATTGCGATGGTTAGATCTGGACATCAATCGGAATATCAGGTTCGTGACAATGTCTTGTATGTGAATAATCGTCTTGTTGTGCCAAATGCTTCAGATTTGAGACAGCGGATATTGACAGAAGCGCACAACAGTCGTTTTAGCATTCATCCTGGTGGCAGGAAAATGTATAATGATTTAAAGACACAGTATTGGTGGAAACAAATGAAATCTGATGTGACTGAATTTGTTTCCAAGTGTCTGAATTGCCAACAGGTGAAAGCTGAAAGAAAGAAACCAGGAGGATTATTACAGAGTTTGTCCATTCCTGAATGGAAATGGGATCACATTTCCATGGATTTTGTGACACAGTTGCCGAGATCCTCCCGAGGTTGTGATGCGATTTGGGTCGTGATTGATCGATTGACCAAATCTGCATGTTTTATTCCATACAAGATGACGTATAGATATGATCAAATGGCTGATATCTATGTCCGAGAAGTGATTAGATTGCATGGAGTGCCGAAGTCGATTGTTTCAGACCGTGATCCTCGATTTACTTCGCACTTCTGGCAGAGCCTGCAACAAGCTCTAGGTACGAAGTTACATCTGAGTACCGCATATCATCCACAGACCGATGGACAGTCAGAGCGGACTATCCAGACCCTGGAAGATATGCTGAGAGCTGTAGTACTTGATTTTAGTACTAATTGGCAAGATGCATTGCCACTTTGTGAATTTTCGTACAACAACAGCTATCAGACGAGTATTGTAGTAGCCCGAATTCCAAATTGGGTAATTAACGGATTAATGGTGATTAAGAAGGTTTAATGTGTAATTTTGACCGAGTCATGATCGGACGGACCGAAGATGGTTCGGAAGCACCGAAGAGGTCGGAAGGTCCGAAGTGAGTTCGGTGGATCCGATCATTAGGTGTCAAGAGTTGATCGACACGTGGGAGTTCGGACGTTCCGAAGTGTAGGTTCGGTGGATCCGATCATGAGGTGTCAAGAGCAGCTGGACACGTGCATGTTCGGACGGTCCGAAGTGTATGATCGGAGGATCCGATCATGAGCTGTCAAGAGCCAATGGACACGTAGCGTTCGGACGTTCCGAAGTGTTGTTCGGAGGATCCGAACATGGCCTATAAATAGTGCTCGGATTTCTCATTTTTGACTTGCCAATTTCTTGAGTTTTCTCTCATTTTGGAGAGTTTGGAAGGTTTCTAGGGTTAGTTGTTGGTCGAGCGATAGCCAAGAGCTGCCAGGAGTAGTAGCGTAGCGGTGCCTGAGTTTCGAGGCAATCGACATCAAAGGGCTGTCGACGGACGAAGGTAAACCCTAAACCTTTGGTAGTACTAGGGAGTACTGGTTTTGCTAGTCGAGCATGGTAGTATTGATTGAGTATGCTTTTGATGCGTAGGCTTGTGCTAGACCTGATTAGCGGTGTTGCGTAAGGCTAGGCTTGCTGTGATAGAGGTACGAAAGTACTATCCGAGATATCCTGGTTGAGTATACATTCTTATATGTGTTGCATGATTATGTGGTGCATTGATATATGTCATATGATGCATGCTATTATGTCACGTTTATTACTGCACGTTGCATTTCATGTTGAGCCGTATTCTTCTTCGAGATAGCCTTTACTGTTGAGCTGTATCTCTTTCGAGATAAGCTATATCTTGGAGCCGCTCAGCCCTGTCTTGTGGACGCATGGACACCGAGAGTACACAGTGGCCGACGGGTCGGGAGGGCTTCGGTGGTCCGGGACATTTTAGGTCCACGTCTGTCTTGTAGTGGATGCAGTGACCCAGAGGTGTACCGCGCGGCACTATCCACTTGGCGCCTCTAGACTGAGCATTGTTGAGATCCTTTTGTGACTCCTGTTTCTTGACTACCCCGGTATCATGATCATAGCATGTGCATTTCATATAGGTCTGTATACTCATACTTTTGTACTGGGCGTTCTTATCGCTCACGTCCTCGGTTTTGTTTATTCTTGGACACCCCATTCCCACGGGGCAGGACTCAGGTTGGACAGCTCAGGAGGAGCAGGAGGAGGACGTTGAGTAGCTGGTTGGTTTAGTTTTCAGTACTATTCTATTTCGATTGGGTTGTATAATCGGTATTGTTGTTGACTATTTCCGCTGTTATCTCTGATTATTGTTAATTAGGTTAATTGCATGCTTAGTTCTTGCCTAGTAGGTGATTCTGGAACGGGTCACTACATTTATGGTATCAGAGCATGCATACGATTTTGGGATATAGATTCTGTTTTGGGATTTCCGTTGACCAATTTACTAGTTTCCCCATTCTATGTTGTAGCAATGGCTGACCACTTTGGTGATGAGAGTAGTCAGGGAAGTGTAGGTCGTTGGGGTGACCAGGACGATTTGTTAAGCGTCATAAGTTACCGCATGTTTCTCTAGATGTCATTCTTTCCGTTTCTACTCCGATGGGTCATTCGGTTTTAGCCAAGCGTCTAGTGATGGGTTGTCCCTTAGATTTTGAGGGTAACGATGTTGTTATTTTCGTTTTGTTCATTCTCTAAACTTGATTTCGAGGACGAAATCTTTTTAAGGGGGGGAGAATGTAGTAGTCCGAATTCCAAATTGGGTAATTAACGGATTAATGGTGATTAAGAAGGTTTAATGTGGAATTTTGACCGAGTCATGATCGGACGGACCGAAGATGGTTCGGAAGCACCGAAGAGGTCGGAAGGTCCGAAGTGAGTTCGGTGGATCCGATCATTAGGTGTCAAGAGTTGATCGACACGTGGGAGTTCGGACGTTCCGAAGTGTAGGTTCGGTGGATCCGATCATGAGGTGTCAAGAGCAGCTGGACACGTGCATGTTCGGACGGTCCGAAGTGTATGATCGGAGGATCCGATCATGAGCTGTCAAGAGCCAATGGACACGTAGCGTTCGGACGTTCCGAAGTGTTGTTCGGAGGATCCGAACATGGCCTATAAATGAAAGCGGACCGGTTACGGTGGCCGGAAACGCAACGGAAGCAAAAATTCGAAAATTTTGAGGCATAATTTCGGCCACCCCATATAAAAATCTTGTGTAATATTTACAAAACAAAAACATTCATAGGATGTTAAAGAAATGTACCTATCAACTTTAAAAGTTGATTGTGGCTCCAACTTTGTTGTCAAACAACAAAGCTCTTCAAGGCATGAAGATCTACAAGCTCCTCCTCCAAATCCTTGAAACTTTCCTTCAAATTAGGCCCACCACCAACTAGGTAGATCCCTTCATATTTTGCACTAGAAAAATATGAAGATTTTTCAAAGAGAAGTGTGTGTATTCTTCAACAATTCAAGAACACAAAGAAGAGAAAATGGAGAGAATGAGAGAGCATAGTTACGGCCATCACACATGTGTGGAGAGGGAGAATGATTTAATTTTCTTGTCTAGGTGTTGCAAAAAGCAAAAGTGAAAAAGTTGCATGCCATGCAATTTTTTATTCAAAAGTAATCTCCACCTCTTCACCTCCCAAGCATGTATATTATATAGTTTTTAATCAAATTAAAAACTTTGGACTAAATTTAATAATCTCAAACACATTTGAGACTAATTAAACATTACTTGAATTTACTCAAGTCCCACTAGTTAAATAATTATTTTAATTGAGCTCTACAAGACTCAATATAATTTAATTAATTCAACACTTGAATTAATTTAATTATTTGGACTCTACTAGGTCCACTAGTGTTTAATTAATTCAACACTTGAATTAATTTATTTAGTCCATAATAATGTTTATGAAAATCACAATTTTCAATTACATTATTCACTTGGCCAAATTTTAATTTAGGAACACTTCCATAAATCAAAATTTACATTTCTCTCATAGAAGTCATACTTCTATTTTTCTTTACACTTATAAACACATTTATAAGCCGTTCAACACTTTGAACTATTTTCTCCTTTATAGAAGTCATACTTCAAATTTTCCTTACGCTTATAAACTCCTTTATAAGCCGTTCAACACATTGAACTATTTTTACTTCTCATCGGGATTTACAAAGCTAGTACTTGTGTGGCCCTCAATGGTTCATTGATACAACTAGCCGTGGGTTCACATCTCCATGTGATTCGGACTAAACATGTCCTTATTCGAGCATACCCCAATTGCTCCATTCTTACTTATCAACTCCTTGATAGTAAGAACGTCAGAACTCAAGTCTGATAGTACCCAACCAATCACGTTAAACGCCTAGCAGCATCGCTTACGTGATTCCCTAGGTATCACATGATAGTGCCTGCAAGAACCATTCAATTATGGTTAGCGTACAGTACGGTCCCTTCAACTCATATATCCCGATCGATTCGACAACCATTGGTTTATCGAGAGTTGTCAATGAATCGATACTATGTGTCATGTCGTAGTTGCATCGATGGTGCAATCTATGAAACACCTTTCATAATTACAACCATACTCTGGCCAGAGATTTCGATCTACATACACATGATAACACATAGGATATCCATACCCGAAGGTAAGCGGTGAATCCCCGACTACAATGCATCGACTCCTATGTGTTTCGACAGAACACCCAACCTTGCCACCTGATGACCCCATGAGAGTCGGTAAACAAGTCAAAGTGTAATTCTAGCACATAGAGTCTCAATGTTGTCCCGGGTCATAAGGACTAATTCTGTACAACCATAAACCAGGACTTTTCCACTCGATAAGTGAGAACCACTTGGAAAGTCCTTTTATGGAGGGTTGTTCAGTGCACTCTACAAGGAGCACCTATCTGCATGTTCGGACATCACAATGTCCCCTACCAATGAAACATGGTACTCACATCGCAGATACTAGTCTCTAACTCAAGCGGCCTATATCCTTCTTAGTGGCGGCTGAATCGACTAGGAACCGTTTAGAATATACAGTATTACAAATATGAGTTTCATGATACTCATCATATGAGCATCTCATATTCTTTCTACTATTTGTATATTCAAGGGCTTTATCTATGCAGCTAGCATGGGTATACAGATAAAGATTTGCCAAAGTAATAATTTCAAATATTATTAAAATAAAGACTGCTTATTCATAGAGTTTCATTGTGAACACTCGGCCAACACTTGGCTCGACGGGCACCTACTCTAACAATCTCCCACTTGCACTAGAGCCAACTACCCTTATGCTTAAAACCCATTGATTCGCGATGCTTGTCGAACAATGGTCCAGGTAAAGGCTTAGCTAGTGGATCAACAACATAATCTGTGGAGCCGACTTTGTCAATAGACACTACTCTTCTTTCCACAATCTCTCCGAGGATGTGGTACTTTCTCAATACTAGTTTGGATTTCTGATGAGACCTTGGCTCCTTTGCTTGAGCTATAGTTCCCGTGTTGTCACACAACACCGGGATAGGAGCAATTCCATTAGGAATGACGTCCAACTCTTGGACGAAATTCCTTATCCAAACAGCCTCTCTTGCTGCATCTGATGCAGCAATGTATTCGGCCTCTGTGCTGGAATCCGTAATATTGTCTTACTTGGAACTCTTCCAAGAGACAGCAGCACCGTTGAGCATGAATACGAAACTAGAGGTTGACTTCGAGTTATCGATATCGCTTTGGAAGCTAGAGTCAGTATAGCCTTCCAATTTCAGTTCTCTACCCCCATAGACCAAGAACAACTTATTGATCCTTCTCAACAACTTGAGGATGTCTTTCACAGCTTTCTAGTTGTGGAAGACCGGGGTTCGATTGATATCTTTTCACTACACATAGTGAAAACGCCACGTCAGGACGTGTAGATATCATCCCATACATGATGTTACCAATTGCCGAAGCATACGGAATGCGTGTCATCGTCACTATCTCTGCATCAGTCTCAGGAGACAGACTTGGATAGGGACACGCCATGACACATTGGTAGATGTCCTCTCAAGGACGCATCCATCGAGAACCGCTTCACGATGGTATCATGTATGTGGACTGGGTGAGACCAAGCCATCTTTTCGATCTATCTCTATAGATATGTATCCCAATACAAAAGATGCTTCACCCAAGTCCTGCATCGAGAACTTACTCGCTAACCATATCTTTGTTGATTGCAACATTCCTACATCATTCCCAATGATTAGAATGTCATCAACATAAAGCACCAGGAATGTCACAACACTCCCACTGACCTTCTTATACACATAGGGTCCCTCATGATTCTTAGTAAATCAAACTCTTTGATTGTACTATCGAATCTAAGGTTCCAACTCCTTGATGCCTGCTTTAGATCATAAATAGATCTCTGAAGTTTACATACCATATGCTCACTTCCGATAGATGTAAACCCTTCAGGTTGAGACATGTAAATCACTTTCTTAAAATCCCCATTAAGAAAGACTGTCTTAACATCCATCTGCCATATCTCATAGTCATACCATGCAGCTATGGCTAGCAAAATCCTTATGGACTTGAACATTACGACTGGGAAAAGGTTTCCTCAAAGTCAACTCCTTGTCTTTGAGTACATCCTTTTGCCACCAATCGCGCCTTGAAAGTCAACACCTTCCCATCCTCCCCAAGTCCCTGTAGGAACAGTTCCCACAGGTGGATCCACAAGATCCTACACTTGGTTCGAATGCATGGAATTCAACTCAGATTCCATTTCTTCAAGCCACTTGGATGAATCGGCATCCGATAACGCTTCCTTGAAGGTCCTTGGATCACATCCATGGTTAGGCTCATCATGGCCCTCTTCAAGAAGCTGACCATACCTCATAGGTGGTCTCGAGAGTCTCTCGGATCTTTTAGGAGCTTGTATCTCCTCTCTTGGCTCATCGGGTGTGTGTTCCATAATTGTGGGTTTCTCTCGAACCTCTTCGAGTTCTATCATCTCCCTTTTTCTATCCAATAGAAAATCCTTTTCCCAAAAAGGTTGCATTCCTAGAAACAAACACTTTTGTTTCTTGGGGATGATAGAAATGATATCCAACTTAATTCCTTGGATATCCCACAAAGTAACATAAAATGGATCAACAATCCAATTTATCTCCCACTTACCTGCTTCACATAAGCAGGGCTCCCCATATTCTAAGATAAGAATATTTGGGAGGCTTACCCATCCATATCTCATATGGTATCTGCCTTTGAATGGACATTTAGTAGAATATCTTTTACTTTTAAGTTATAGAGATCGTTTTCAAGTTCTCAAGTACCAATTAAACATTCATTCTTGTAAATGTTGCAAACACCTTTGCTAAATAAACAAGAATATCCATTTTTATCACAATAGAAATGGAAACAATGTTTTACACCAAACAGGTACAAACAAAACATCTCTTAAAATTAACTTAAAGTCATTGTTCAACAATAAGTAAACATCCTTAATAGCCTTGGCAGCAACTCTTGCTCCATTGCCCATCCTCAAGAAGGTCACACCTTCCTTAAGCTTCCTACTTCTTCCCATCACCTGTAACCCATTACAGAGATGTGAGTCACAACCGGTATCTAATACCCAAGAAGTAGAGTTAATTAAAATGTTTACTTAAATTTAGAACATACCGTTTCCAGAACACTTCTGGGCAAGATATTCTTTGCAATTTCGCCTCCAATGTCCAGGCTTCTTGCAGTGATGGCAAACATCACCAGTCTTGTCAGCCTTAACTGGTCTGGCTGCCACAACGGGATTCGGAGATTGCCTCAACAAGGGCTCGTTCTTCTCGGGACGTTGGAAAGAACGTTTCTTTCCATTCCCATGTGGATCAATCTTCGTACCAGATGAAGAACCCACATAAAGAACCGACTTCTCTTTCTTGATAGTGGACTCAAAGGTAACAAGCATGTTTACCAACTCCTCAAGGGTCGGTTCCATCTTGTTCATGTTGTAGTTCACCACAAAAGGATCAAATGAGCTAGGCAGCGATAACAGCAACATGTCGGTGGTCAACTCCGAAGGCAGGATCAGATCCATGCCAACGAGCTTGTCCACGAGCCCGATCACCTTTAGGCCATGCTCATGGACCGAGGTCCCCTCTCGCATGCGCAAAGTGATCAGCTCCTTGACGGTAGCATGCCTAAGAGGACGCGTTTGCTCTCCAAAGAGCTCTTTGAGATGCAAATGAATGTCAGCAGCACTCTTTGCACCCTCAAAACGCCTCTGTAGCTCATCGTTCATAGAAGTCAGCATATAACACCTGGCTATCAAGTCATGGTCACACCATTCCTTGTAAGCCTGCAATTCCTCAGGATTGCAATCAGTCGGAGCCTCAACAGGGGGCGACTGAGTTAGTGTATATGTTACCCTTTCCGAATTTAAGACTATTTTCAAATTTCTTAGCCAAGTGAGGTAATTAGGTCCAGTTAATATGTGTTTGTCGAGTATTATAGATATCGAATTGCGCATCGAAGACATTGTCGATTTGTACTGAAAAGTAAAAACAGATAAATGTTGATGACTATTTTAAATATTTGGTAAGATATAAAGTATGGACTTTAACTTTATAAATATTTACTCCCACTGTTTTGACATCTTTCACTACCCTCTAGTGAAAACGGGAAACTCCTTTCCTCAGTAGGTACGTAAGGTCCAATTAGCGAATTATGATCCCGAATAATATCAGCCAATCACAAAACCTAAAAGGTAGTTTCCAATTGCATCACAATGCAACCCTTAACGTAAACTTTTGTCTCACGTTTGATTAGGACCCAATAATATGACGTCGTTCATCTTCACGTGTCAAGCCTTACCCATCGATGTTGAACCTTAATGGACGGTCGCCATGAGTTCCCTCAATAATATGAGCCGAAATCATGGGAGTTCCACGTAGTTCACATCACCATGTCAATGGATGTCACAGCTTTCCGGCACCCAGGGCCCCCCCAATAATATGAGCCGAGCCCCGAGTACGGGTAGCGTTCATCATGCACCCATTGTCGATGGAAGACAAGGAAATTATAAACAAATTTATAATTCCCCTTTTCGGGCTTGATATTAATTTTGAATCTTATTCAAAATGAGGGTTTTTAATTTTGAAAGGCCTCATCATTAATTTTATTTTAAAAGCTCGCCATGTTTGATCGTATGTTTGCCGGATTCATGCAACTTTGTTATTATAATAATAATAACGCACATACTCATTATTTATAACATATCATGCATATATCATAAATAGAAAACAATACAAGGATGATCAATCGCCCCAAAACTAATGGCCCGTGTGAGCCAAACACGGGCCTAGGTCCAATCCTAGGGTAAATGCACGGGATGCAATGCAACTATACTATTACATTAGCATCCAATATTACATGTCTTCGATCTTCATAATCACCAAGGCCACCATCTTCCAATCTTGATCTTCTCCTATTCTAATATTTACAAATAAATATCCATGGCACATAGGGATACATCTCATGGGGTGGGAACGGGCCATAAACCAAGCCCACTTTAAAAATTGATAATTATTACAATCATACAACACAAATATCCTAGCATACACCTAGCAAATTGGGCTTGGGCTTTTGATCATCCTTCATGCATAATATCACATATCATACACCATCAATTAATTATCACTATAATTAATTGATCCAATATTATATATCTTGATCCAATCACTAACCGCCACAATTATAAATTAAATTAACAAAGTATACAAACACCTTTGTCTACTTTCAAATTAATTTATTTATAATCGAATTTCTTGTAAATCACCATTTACTATAAATAATTGAGGTCCTACTTCAATTATTTATTTTATGAGAAAATATGTGCAACAATTGTAAATTTAAACTTAAGGGCCCAAAACCCATTTTTCACCAAAAATACTTAGGCCCATTTAAATTTCACAAATAATGTTGTCCATCCAATGGCCCAACATCTCAAGGCCCATGACACTAAGATTGTCCAAAACACTTTTGGAAACCCTAGCCGTCATCGCCGTCGCCGGAGCTCCGTCGCCGGATTCCGGCAACAACAAAAAAATTTTTTTTTATTTTAAAAACTGAACATTTCGGGCAGCCCCTTGGGCTGCCCCTCGGCTGCCCGGAAAAACATTTTTTTTTTTTTTGTTTTCTTCAAAAATTCGGCCTTGATGATTTTCTTGCACAAAAAATCTCAAACGGTTAGAAATCGATCTCAACATAATATTATGCAAATATTACACAAAATCCGTAACCTAAGCTCGGATACCACTTGAAAGCGGACCGGTTACGGTGGCCGGAAACGCAACGGAAGCAAAAATTCGAAAATTTTGAGGCATAATTTCGGCCACCCCATATAAAAATCTTGTGTAATATTTACAAAACAAAAACATTCATAGGATGTTAAAGAAATGTACCTATCAACTTTAAAAGTTGATTGTGGCTCCAACTTTGTTGTCAAACAACAAAGCTCTTCAAGGCATGAAGATCTACAAGCTCCTCCTCCAAATCCTTGAAACTTTCCTTCAAATTAGGCCCACCACCAACTAGGTAGATCCCTTCATATTTTGCACTAGAAAAATATGAAGATTTTTCAAAGAGAAGTGTGTGTATTCTTCAACAATTCAAGAACACAAAGAAGAGAAAATGGAGAGAATGAGAGAGCATAGTTACGGCCATCACACATGTGTGGAGAGGGAGAATGATTTAATTTTCTTGTCTAGGTGTTGCAAAAAGCAAAAGTGAAAAAGTTGCATGCCATGCAATTTTTTATTCAAAAGTAATCTCCACCTCTTCACCTCCCAAGCATGTATATTATATAGTTTTTAATCAAATTAAAAACTTTGGACTAAATTTAATAATCTCAAACACATTTGAGACTAATTAAACATTACTTGAATTTACTCAAGTCCCACTAGTTAAATAATTATTTTAATTGAGCTCTACAAGACTCAATATAATTTAATTAATTCAACACTTGAATTAATTTAATTATTTGGACTCTACTAGGTCCACTAGTGTTTAATTAATTCAACACTTGAATTAATTTATTTAGTCCATAATAATGTTTATGAAAATCACAATTTTCAATTACATTATTCACTTGGCCAAATTTTAATTTAGGAACACTTCCATAAATCAAAATTTACATTTCTCTCATAGAAGTCATACTTCTATTTTTCTTTACACTTATAAACACATTTATAAGCCGTTCAACACTTTGAACTATTTTCTCCTTTATAGAAGTCATACTTCAAATTTTCCTTACGCTTATAAACTCCTTTATAAGCCGTTCAACACATTGAACTATTTTTACTTCTCATCGGGATTTACAAAGCTAGTACTTGTGTGGCCCTCAATGGTTCATTGATACAACTAGCCGTGGGTTCACATCTCCATGTGATTCGGACTAAACATGTCCTTATTCGAGCATACCCCAATTGCTCCATTCTTACTTATCAACTCCTTGATAGTAAGAACGTCAGAACTCAAGTCTGATAGTACCCAACCAATCACGTTAAACGCCTAGCAGCATCGCTTACGTGATTCCCTAGGTATCACATGATAGTGCCTGCAAGAACCATTCAATTATGGTTAGCGTACAGTACGGTCCCTTCAACTCATATATCCCGATCGATTCGACAACCATTGGTTTATCGAGAGTTGTCAATGAATCGATACTATGTGTCATGTCGTAGTTGCATCGATGGTGCAATCTATGAAACACCTTTCATAATTACAACCATACTCTGGCCAGAGATTTCGATCTACATACACATGATAACACATAGGATATCCATACCCGAAGGTAAGCGGTGAATCCCCGACTACAATGCATCGACTCCTATGTGTTTCGACAGAACACCCAACCTTGCCACCTAATGACCCCATGAGAGTCGGTAAACAAGTCAAAGTGTAATTCTAGCACATAGAGTCTCAATGTTGTCCCGGGTCATAAGGACTAATTCTGTACAACCATAAACCAGGACTTTTCCACTCGATAAGTGAGAACCACTTGGAAAGTCCTTTTATGGAGGGTTGTTCAGTGCACTCTACAAGGAGCACCTATCTGCATGTTCGGACATCACAATGTCCCCTACCAATGAAACATGGTACTCACATCGCAGATACTAGTCTCTAACTCAAGCGGCCTATATCCTTCTTAGTGGCGGCTGAATCGACTAGGAACCGTTTAGAATATACAGTATTACAAATATGAGTTTCATGATACTCATCATATGAGCATCTCATATTCTTTCTACTATTTGTATATTCAAGGGCTTTATCTATGCAGCTAGCATGGGTATACAGATAAAGATTTGCCAAAGTAATAATTTCAAATATTATTAAAATAAAGACTGTTTATTCATAGAGTTTCATTGTGAACACTCGGCCAACACTTGGCTCGACGGGCACCTACTCTAACAATAAATAGTGCTCGGATTTCTCATTTTTGACTTGCCAATTTCTTGAGTTTTCTCTCATTTTGGAGAGTTTGGAAGGTTTCTAGGGTTAGTTGTTAGTCGAGCGATAGCCAAGAGCTGCCAGGAGTAGTAGCGTAGCGGCGCCTGAGTTTCGAGGCAATCGACATCAAAGGGCTGTCGACGGACGAAGGTAAACCCTAAACCTTTGGTAGTACTAGGGAGTACTGGTTTTGCTAGTCGAGCATGGTAGTATTGATTGAGTATGCTTTTGATGCGTAGGCTTGTGCTAGACCTGATTAGCGGTGTTGCGTAAGGCTAGGCTTGCTGTGATAGAGGTACGAAAGTACTATCCGAGATATCCTGGTTGAGTATACATTCTTATATGTGTTGCATGATTATGTGGTGCATTGATATATGTCATATGATGCATGCTATTATGTCACGTTTATTACTGCACGTTGCATTTCATGTTGAGCCGTATTCTTCTTCGAGATAGCCTTTACTGTTGAGCTGTATCTCTTTCGAGATAAGCTATATCTTGGGGCCGCTCAGCCCTGTCTTGTGGACGCATGGACACCGAGAGTACACAGTGGCCGACGGGTCGGGAGGGCTTCGGTGGTCCGGGACATTTTAGGTCCACGTCTGTCTTGTAGTGGATGCAGTGACCCAGAGGTGTACCGCGCGGCACTATCCACTTGGCGCCTCTAGACTGAGCATTGTTGAGATCCTTTTGTGACTCTTGTTTCTTGACTACCCCGGTATCATGATCATAGCATGTGCATTTCATATAGGTCTGTATACTCATACTTTTGTACTGGGCGTTCTTATCGCTCACGTCCTCGGTTTTGTTTATTCTTGGACACCCCATTCCCACGGGGCAGGCCTCAGGTTGGACAGCTCAGGAGGAGCAGGAGGAGGACGTTGAGTAGCTGGTTGGTTTAGTTTTCAGTACTATTCTATTTCGATTGGGTTGTATAATCGGTATTGTTGTTGACTATTTCCGCTGTTATCTCTGATTATTGTTAATTAGGTTAATTGCATGCTTAGTTCTTGCCTAGTAGGTGATTCTGGAACGGGTCACTACAAGTATTGAGATGGCACCATTTGAAGCGTTGTACGGAAAGAAGTGCAGATCCCCATTATATTGGGATGAGATCTCTGAAGTTCCTGAGACTGGACCGGATATGATCAGAGATATGACCGAGAAAGTTAAATTGATTCAAAAGAAAATGAAGGCAGCTCAGGACAGACAAGCCAAATATGCCAACCTTCGACGACGACCGTTGGTATTTGAGGCTGGAGGCCGAGTATTCCTGAAGATTTCTCCTTTCAGAGGTGTTGTCAGATTTGGCAAGAAAGGGAAATTGTCTCCAAGATATGTAGGTCCATATGAGATTCTTGAAAAGATAGGAGATCGTGCCTATCGACTAGCATTGCCGCCTCTATTATCTGGAATACATGATGTTTTTCATGTATCGATGCTGAGGAAATATCTCCCTGATGATTCTCACGTGATTCAACCAGACGAGACTGAGCTGGATGAGACATTGAGTTATGTCGAGAAACCGATCCGGATTATAGATCGTAAAGAAAAATAGCTCAGAACAAAGACGATTCCTCTTGTGAAAGTACAATGGACTCGTCATGGGGTTGAAGAAGCTACTTGGGAGACTGAATCTGACATGAGACAGGAATTTCCAGCATTGTTTCACTGATGTAAATTTTGATACAGTGTTTGTATACATACTCCTTATTAATACGATTGACAGTTTGTGATTTCGAGGACGAAATCGTATCTTAGGGGGGGAGAAATGTAATGCCCAAGATTTGATATCATGTTAATCTGAGATTATTGATTTTTAGTGGACACGATTATAACCCGGACCATTTTGAGATTAATTTGAGAAGACTAAATTGTTGGGCGAAGATGGCGCGCCCGGGCGGAAGTTTTTAACCGCCCGAGCGCGAGTGCCTAGTGGAAGAGGGCCGAGAGTTACTCGCCCGGGCGGAAGTTTGTGCTCGCCCGAGCGAGACTGAATCGCGCAGAAGGGCCGAGAGTTGCTCGCCCGGGCGGAAATTTATGTCCGCCCGAGCGAGAGACGTGCGCTGCGAAAAATAAGCCACTTGGCTTAAGCAAGTGCGAGATGGTATATATATATATATATATATATACATGGAAACCGTACTCAGAAGGAAGAAAAGGAGAATTCAGAGGAAACTTTGGATCCTCGATTTTAGAATTTGATTTACGATCAATCCGTCCGTTAGATTTTAAATCCGACTTCGGTACCGAGTTCTTATCGACGTAGGCTACAACTGGACGTAAGTGTTACTACGTTTTGACGTGTTTTGAAATTATGATGTTGTTAGAATTGAACACACGTCATATATGTTATTCTTGACATGTTAGACAACGTAGAATCGAAGTCAGATTAAGAAACGGACTGATTATGAAATTGTTATGAATTTTCTGGGGTATAGTGATTTATACCGGACAGATTTGAATTGTGACGGGATTACGGATTTTATTGGATATGAGTTATGGATTGTAACTATTATCTGTTGAATTGGTATTGACGGGGGTACTGAAATTGTACCGTTATGCCGTTGATTTTGAATTAAATCCAGATTGATATTGATTTGAAAGATATAATGATAGGAAATTATTGGTATTGTCATTGCCAGACAGGCTGTGAGTTCAGGACATCGACTGAGCCAGAAACCGACGGAAGAAAGGTATAAGTCAATGTGGTATTGGGAGATGGACTTGAGTCGGTTTAGACTTGGGTTTCCCTAAATCACATACTTTATTTTATTGCATGGATATTTACATTGATTTGATTAATATACTTGTTCTCTTGATATTTAGACAACAGGTATTGGTTGAATTGTCTTGTGACACACCGTGCCGGATAGTGGTGGTATCGCCATGGCACATTGCACAATGTCACAAGATAGGATGCTAGCGATAGAGCTACAGTCCATGACGGTTAGGTCAGGACACTGGATGTATGGTTATATCGAGTAATGGAATCCATTACGGAATTCGATATAGGAATACCGGGGCACTGGTTATATCGAGTAATAGAGATTATGATTCCATCCTTTACGGAATTCGATATAGGAATACCACATCTGGAAACCGGGATCCCTAGACTAGCATTGAGTCTAGTCTGCATTGTAGATCTACGAGTATTGTCGATAGCATGATATTGATTATGTTTCAGATTTGTTACATATTATGTTACCTGATTACATGCTTTATATTGTTTATATGATTGCATGTTTCGTTGATTTATACTGGGATTTATTCTCACCGGAGTTATCCGGCTGTTGTCTTGTCTGTATGTGTACTTGACAACAGGTGGGACAGGTCAAGGGTCGAGGAGATGAAGAGCTAGATCGTAATTAGAGTGGTGGCACCGGACTTGTACTAGTTGTAGGGTTAAACACTTGACTTTAGTTTTAAACCCTAGTTTGAATAAATGTGAAATACAGGATTTGTATTTTATATACTGATATGTATATATGTTGTATGTCACTACGTTCCGCATTTTAAAAAAAAAAATTTAGACCCTGTTTTTAATTGATTAATTAGTCCCATTTATGGTTAAGAACTTGATTAGCGTCCGGGTCCCCACATGATATCTTGAGTAGAGCAAAGAGAGCTGAGGCGAGTCTGATTAGACAATTGACAAGATTGCGTGTGAAGCCACTTCAGGCACAGCAATCCCCTCTCCGATTTGAACGTGGCAGTACGAGTGGAAAGCAAGAGTTGCTTAAAGCTCGAAAGAAACCGTTCAAGAAGTTGGTAAGTGGTTCCTCTAGCTCAAGTGGTTCCAGTCCAAGCCATACCGATGTCTATTGTAGGACTTGCGGAGGGAGACATTCCTCAGAGCAATGCAAAGGAGTGCTTGGTAGATGCAATATCTGTAAACAGCTGGGGCATTTTGCTAAAGTTTGTCCCCAGAGACGGTCCCGAAGATCTTAGGGAACAGTGTTAAGTGAGAAACAGATCCAGAATTCACAACAGGTACTATTCTTTACGATTCTATTGCATATGTATTGATATATACTAATGCATTTGTTAAGAATATCTTTGACTGAGTTGCATGGTGATATGCTATATTTGTGGGGTCTGTGTATACTGTGGTATTGATTCCTTGGTTGTTGAGGAATATGTTGATATCAGAGATTTCTGTGACATGTTATATACTACAGTAGAATGAACCGGGATTGGGCTAGATTATGATGTAATTGTGTTATATGATTTCGATCTCATTATTGACGTGTAATGCTACACAAGTACAGAGATATTGTAGAGATTGTCCCAGAAATGGTAAGATTCAGACCAGATCTGGCTGATAAACGGAGATTTTCCGATAAGGATTCTAGATTCAGAATTCCTTTAATAACTGTATTGTATAGGACTCGATTAGTACAGAAAGGAGCAGATTGCATCCTTATGTATTCAGTAGACCCACTGAAATCGAGCCTAGCATTGGCAGATTCGCCAATGATATATGTGGTGACTGATATTTGCCTAGATAAGATTTCAGATGTGTTGATATCAGAAAGGTAGATTTCAGAATTGAATCGATACCAGGTAATGGTTATACCTTAGAATTCAGTACAGAATGATATTGAAGAGTAATAGAAGGGTACAGATTGCTAACTCTTATGTTCGGAGATATTCTGATGATTTTATGCTTGTTATATCTATGATATTTGATATGTTAGCAACATCTGATTGATTAAATGGAATATTTGAAGATTTTATTGAATATTCAGAGAACAGTGATTATTGTATACAGACATTAATCAGGTATGAATCATAATTGAAACAGATTGTATTCAGAATATGTGACATCTGCAGTTTGTACACTGAGTTATGTGCACAGTTGAGACAGAAATCAGCGATTGTAAACGACACAGGTAACAGATATATCAGAATTAGCAAGAATGTTAAAAAGTCAGAATTGCTGAGTTTTGCAGATTTTCTTATTCTCTTAGTATGCTATATCTGTTTGCGTATTGTTATGGTTCTAAATCAGTATTTGAGACATCTTATATTGTTTGGAAGCATATTCTATTTGCAGATGAGGTATGACAGTTGATCTGGGCGCTGTGAAGATTGATCAGTAGTCAGAATTATCAGTATTGCCAGAACTTGCTGTTTTATGAGTTTTCTTAAACTCACTAGATTGTATAGGTTGTTTTTGTTATTTCGAATCTGATTTGATATTACTGCTGTTTGGGTCAGTGTTTGATACAGATTCGTGTAAACAGTTCAGAAATGTGATCAGACTATTCAGACTTGTATTTTGACAAGATAATCAGAACAGAGTAACGCCTACAGTAACAGATATGTGATTTGGTGGTTGTATCAAATTAATTCTATTGTGGTATCAAAATGTTTCAGAATTTTGTAACAGAATTGATATCTATAGTCAGAGCCGAATACCAGGTAGGTATTTCTTCTTTATTTTATGTTATTAACTGAATTGTTTATACAGGATAGTTCGAATATGAACTCATAGATAGTGTCAGAACTGCACAGTAGTGGGTTCAGTTTTCATTCAGATGTTTGTGAATGTATTATATTCGAACAGATAGTTGTGATATAAACAGAGTAGATCAGTTATGGCAGAAATTGTACAGAAAGGTTGGCAGAAATTGTACTGATAAGTCTAAATTGCTAACAGAAAAGACAGAAAGATAGCAATCAGCAGACTAATTACAGATTTTGTATATTTCTGAATAGAAATGGGAGTACATTTCTATGGCTTTCGTAATGAAATTACCGCCATTACCTTTAGATTGAGATATGATATGATTATGATTGACAGATTTCTCAATCTATATCTATCGGTTTGTACCAGATTACGTACAAACAGAACTAAATGACATAGATCGATGTCAAAGAAATGTTCAGATAGAACAGAACATTTAAGTAGATTATATCAGATTGTGATTTGATTGAGTTTGTATTTGTGTTAGAAGATATCATGAACTCTTTCACAGATTATTCACAGATTGACAGGTAGTCAGAGTGTATGATTCAGATACTGACAGATATTGGTAGAGTTTTAGTGCTGGATGTTAGCACTAGTTGGTATGATTTATTGTCACTATATGACTTATTGCATGACAATAGTTATCAAGACAGTTCAGAATGAACAGATTAAAGAAAACCAACATCGGATGATGATGATTGGTATTTAAAGGCCGAAGATAGAATATATCCTTGGTGTGGGATTAACAGGTTTGATAACAACTGCTAGTATTGTTTTGTTAGGAACTGTGATTGGTTTATACGGATGTTGTATAACCAACATGGCAAGATTGATTCTGTCAGAGTTAGTTTAAGAAGTATTAGAATAGTATACTTTATGAAGTTTTATTCCAGAATTGAAATCAGAGATTGATACCAGAAAGAGATTTCAGAATGGATTCATTAAGAGAGGAGTTTGAATGTTAAACTCTATTATACATTTCTTCTCTTATATCTGAATTGATTGTTTATGAGTTCGAGGACGAACTCAGATCTAAGAGGGGGAGAAATGTAATGCCCGAGGATTTGATTATCCTAATCTGTGATAATTTAATTATTATGACTTGATGTGATTATAACCGGACCATCTTGAGAATAAATTGAGAGGACTAATTGTTGGGCGAAGATGGCGCGCCCGGGCGGAAGTTTTTAACCGCCCGAGCGCGAATGCCTCGGAGAAGAAGGCCGAGAGTTACTCGCCCGGGCGGAAGTTTGTGCTCGCCCGAGCGAGACTGCTTGAACTTGCGAGGGCCGAGATTTACTCGCCCGAGCGGAAATTTGTGCTCGCCCTAACGAGAGACGTGCAGTAAGAAGAATAAGCCACTTGCCTTGCATGCGAGATGGAGTATATATATATATATATATACCAATCGAATTTCCCTTAGAATGCATCAGAAAGGAGACGAAATCGTGGGGAAAGAATCAAGTCTTCTTCAACGCAAAGAATTGGGATTTGCGAGAAATCCGCCCGTCCGAATTTAAATCCGAACGCAGTATCGTGTTCCTCTCGACTAGAGCTACACAAGGACGTAAGTTTTGTTACGTTTAGACAAGATTTGAATTTATGATATTGTCAGAATTGAATATGATTCAGATATAGTGTTTATGCTACCGTAGATATTGTAGAATTGAAGTCAGATTAAAGAACAGACTGTTTCTGTAATTGTTATGATTTTTGAAAGATATTGACTGAGATTTTATATCAGAATTGTGTTACTATTCAGAATATGAATTATGTTGACACAGATTATGAATTCCAGTATTTTATTTGTGATGTTCAGATTGACGGGGTTATTCAGATTGTATTGCTATGCCGTCGAAACATCAGTTGAGTTAGATTAATCAGATTTCGATATGATTCAGATTGTATTGTGATAGCGATGATATGAATCAGATTATATCTTGTTCAGATATTGATCAGATTGTATACTGAGTTGGGTATTGATCAGAACAGATTGTATATTGAGTTATTTACTGATACATCGTATTCGATATTGTCTTTTCAGATTGGATATGGACAGAGTTGAATACCAGACTTCGTCTTCGTCAGGCAGGGACGACAAAGGTATAATGCATGTGATATTCGAGAAGTCCCAACTCAAAAGAAATCTCATTTGAGTTTCCCAACAAAATCACATACTAGACTGTTGTCTATATTTTATTATGTTTATGCTTTGATTATAGAATTGTATTCAAATGTATGAGATTATTGTCATATTCAGCTATGAATATGATTATGCTTTGTTTACAGATTGTTATTCATTGCATTTAAGATAGGAAAGTCATGACAGTCATTGTCAGACTTCTAGACGTTCGGTGTATCTCAACTTAGGAGCAGGTATTACTCCTATTGCCAACCGTTGATACAGCTCGGACCGAAGTCAAGGAATAAGACGTACGGTTACCACGATCGGTTGAGTAGGTAACAGGCATTGACGTCTTATTCATCACGGGATCCCTAGAGTTGTAGATCGAGTCAAGTCTAGACATGATTTGATTAGGACTGCATGCCTACATGGATGTGGTTCCTAGATCATGGGACCCATCGTTATTGCTTTCAGTTGTGCTAGCATGTTTTATGATTTTATTTGAACTGCATGTTTATCAGATTCGAGTTGCATGCTTATTTGATTTGATTTCATAGATTATGAAACCTAGTGCTTTTAGTTTTATTCATGATAGAATAATTCATGATTTACTTTGTGTATATGCATGTTTACCATGTTTTATACTGGGATTTATTCTCACCGGAGTTATCCGGCTGTTGTCTTGTTTTGTATGTGTGCATGACAACAGGTGGGGCTGGATCAGGGTCGAGATGACGATGAGAGAAGACGAGTTAGAGTGGTGATTCCGGACTTGTAGCAGACTTGGTTTATTACTTGAATTTAGTAATTGAACCTTAGACTTAGGTTGTACAGTATTGTACTTTTCTACTGAATTGTAGTCTTATACAGATATGTATATTAATTAGATGCCATTACCTTCCGCATTTATATTTTAAAAAGAAAAATTTTTAGACCCTGTTTATCAGAACTGATAATTAAATCCCAACGATGATTAAGAAGATGATTAGCGTCCGGGTCCCCACAGTACACAACCAAATAAAATCGAACCGAAACACTGAAACGAACAACCAACAACATCTAATACCTCAAGATAACATTAACCAACAATACTATAGCCCAAAACACAACTCTAAACATCTAAATCATAACCAAAATAACAAGTAAAGCTTAAATCGTACCGTACACCGGGCTCGGCTATTACAATCTAGCTCAATTGGTACCAAGTCTCTTTGAACAATGTACTTAAGCCAGGAGGTCATGGGTTCGAGACTTGGGGAGGTATCACTCCACCAACCTGGTGTGGAGAGTCCTATGAGTAACGATTCCTATGGAAAGCCCATGAGGGAAGAGTTCCAGAGGGGCAAAGGCCCATAGAGCAGAGCCCAAGATCGGGATAGCCTTGGGTCGTTACAATAAAAGGCGCCTTTTATTGTAACGACCCATTACAGGCCCAGTGGACCGCCCATACGGCCCACTGCCCCAATCGACCCAAGGCTATCCCGATCTTGTGACTTGGCCCGTAGGCCCAGTGGGATTGCCCACCCTGTGGTGTCACTCACGGGCTCAATTGGTACCAGGATTGTGCCAAGTATCTATATATCCATGTGATCTTGGGTTCGATCCTGGGGAGGCACAAACTTAAGTTCATGGGCTTAAGAGTTCTATGAGTAACCCATACGACGCCTATGGAAAGCCCGTGAGTGACACCACAGGGTGGGCAATCCCACTGGGCCTACGGGCCAAGTCACAAGATCGGGATAGCCTTGGGTCGATTGGGGCAGTGGGCCGTATGGGCGGTCCACTGGGCCTGTAATGGGTCGTTACAAAATCCGCAATGTTTGAAGCATCATCGGTTTTATGACAAGCTATAAAATGTGCCATCTTAGAGAATCTATCCACAACAACAAAAATAGAATCCCTACCCTTCTTAGTCCTAGTCAACCCCAAAATAAACTCTATAGAAATGTCAATCCAAGTTCTTTTTATGAATAGCACGCAAAAGTGTTCCCAAAGTTCTATTGACAACTTCAGTTTGTCCATCCGTTTGAGGATGACAAGTAGTAGAAAACAACAATTTTGTGCCAAGTTTAGCCCATAAAGTCCTCCAAAAGTAACTCAAGAATTTAACATCGCGACCAGAAACAATAGTCCTAGGCATGCCATGCAACCTAACAACTTTTCTAAAGAAAAAATCCGCAATGTTTGAAGCATCATCGGTTTTATGTCAATCTATAAAATGTGACATCTTAGAGAATCTATACACAACAACAAAAATAGAATCCCTCCCCTTCTTAGTCCTAGGCAACCCCAAAATAAAGTCAATAGAAATGTCAATCCAAGTTCTTTTTAAGAATAGAACGCAAAAGTGTTCCCAAAGTTCTATTGACAACTTCAGTTTGTCCATCCGTTTGAGGATGACAAGTAGTAGAAAACAACAATTTTGTGTCATGTTTAGCCCATAAAGTATTCCAAAAGTAACTCAAGAATTTAACATCGCGACCAGAAACAATAGTCCTAGGCATGCCATGCAACCTAACCACTTCTCTAAAGAACAAATCCGCAATGTAGAGAATCTATCCACAACAACAAAAATAGAATCCCTCCCCTTATTAGTCCTAGGCAACCCCAAAATAAAGTCCATAGAAATGTCAATCCAAGTTCTTTTAAAGAATAGCACGCAAATGTGTTCCCAAAGTTTTATTGACAACTTCAGTTTGTCCATCCGTTTGAGGATGACAAATAGTAGAAAACAACAATTTTGTGCCAAGTTTAGCCCATAAAGTATTCCAAAGTAACTCAAGAATTTAACACCGCGACCAGAAACAATTGTCTTAGGCATGCCATGCAATCTAACGACTTCTCTAAAGAACAAATCCGCAATGTTTGAAGCATAATCGGTTTTATGACAAGCTGTAAAATGTGCCATCTTAGAGAATCTATCCACAACAACAAAAATAGAATCCCTCGCCTTCTTAGTCCTAGGCAACCCCAAAATAAAGTCCATATAAATGTCAATCCAAGTTCTTTTTAAGAATAACACGCAGAAGTGTTCCCAAATTTCTATTGACAACTTAAGTTTGTCCATCCGTTTGAGGATGAAGAGTAGTAGAAAACAACAATTTTGTCCCAAGTTTAGCCCATAAAGTATTCCAAAAGCAACTCAAGAATTTAACATCGCGACCAGAAACAATATTCCAAGGCATGACTAGCAACCTAGCGACTTCTCTAAAGAACAAATCCGCCATGTTTGAAGCATCATCCGTTTTATGACAAGCTATAAAATGTGCCATCTTAGAGAATCAATCCACAACAACAAAAATAGAATCCCTCCCCTTCTTAGTCCTAGGCAACCCCAAAATAAAGTCCATAGAAATGTCAATCCAAGTTCTTTTAAAGAGTAGCACGCAAAAGTGTTCCCAAAGTTCTATTGACAACTTCAGTTTGTCCATCTTGTTTAGGATGACAAGTAGTAGAAAACAACAATTTTGTGCCAAGTTTAGCCCATAAAGTCTTCCAAAAGTAACACAAGAATTTAACATCGCGACCAGAAACAATAGTCCTAGGCATGCCATGCAACCTAACGACTTCTCTAAAGAAAAAATCCGCAATTTTTGAAGCATCATTGGTTTTATGACAAGCTATAAATTGTGCCATCATAGAGAATCTATCCACAACAACAAAAAAAGAATCCCTACCCTTCTTAGTCCTAGGCAACCCCAAAATAAAGTCCATAGAAATGACAATCCAAGTTTTTTTTAAGAATAGCACGCAAAAGTGTTCCCAAAGTTCTATTGACAACTTCAGTTTGTCCATCTGTTTGAGGATGACAAGTAGTAGAAAACAACAATTTTGTGCCAAGTTTAGCCCATAAAGTCTTCCAAAAGTAACTCAAGAATTTAACATCGCAACCAAAAAGAATAGTCCTAGGCATGCCATGCAACCTAACGACTTCTCTAAAGAACAAATCCGCGATGTTTGAAGCATCATCGGTTTTATGACAAGCTATAAAATGTGCCATCTTAGAGAATCTATCCACAACAACAAAAATAGAATCCTTACCCTTCTTAGTCCTAGGCAACCCCAAAATAAATTCTATAGAAATGTCAATCCAAGTTCTTTTTATGAATAGCACGCAAAAGTGTTCCCAAAGTTCTATTGACAACATCAGTCTGTCCATCCGTTTGAGGATGAAAAGTAGTAGAAAACAACAATTTTGTGCCAAGTTTGGCCCATAAAGTATTCCAAAAGTAACTCAAGAATTTAACATCGCGACCAGAAACAATAGTCCTAGGCATGCCATGCAACCTAACGACTTCTCTAAAGAACAAATCCGCAATGTTTGAAGCATCATCGGTTTTTTGACAAGCTATAAAATGTGCCATCTTAGAGAATCTATCCACAACAACAAATATAGAATCCCTCCCCTTCTTAGTCCTAGTCAACCCAAAAATAAAGTCCATAGAAATGTCAATCCAATTTCTTTTTAAGAATAGCACACAATAGTGTTCCCAAAGCTCTATTGACAACTTCAGTTTGTCTATCCGTTTGAGGATGACAAGTAGTAGAAAACAACAATTTTTTGTGCCAAGTTTAGCCCATAAAGTCTTCCAAAAGTAACTCAAGAATTTAACATCGCGACCAAAAACAATAGTCCAAGGCATGCCATGCAACCTAACGACTTCTCTAAAGAACAAATCCGCAATGTTTGAAGCATCATCGGTTTTATGACAAGCTATAAAACGTGCCATCTTAGAGAATCTATCCACAATAACAAAAATAGAATCTCTACCCTTCTTAGTCCTAGGCAACCCCAAAATAAACTCTATAGAAATGTCAATCCAAGTTCTTTTTATGAATAGCACGCAAAAGTGTTCCCAAAGTTCTATTGACAACTTCAGTCTGTCCATCTGTTTGAGGATGAAAAATAGTAGAAAACAACAATTTTGTGCCAAGTTTGGCCCATAAAGTATTCCAAAAGTAACTCAAGAATTTAACATCGCGACTAGAAACAATAGTCCTAGGCATGCCATGCAACCTAACGACTTCTCTAAAGAACAAATCCGCAATGTTTGAAGCATCATCGGTTTTACAACAATCTATAAAATGTGCCATCTTAGAGAATCTATCCACAACAACAAAAATAGAATCCCTCCCCTTCTTAGTCCTAGGCAACCCCAAAATAAAGAAAATAGAAATGTCAATCCAAGTTCTTTTTAAGAATAGCACGCAAAAGTGTTCCCAAAGTTCTATTGACAACTTCAGTTTGTCCATCCGTTTGAGGATGACAAGTAGTAGAAAACAACAATTTTGTGCCATGTTTAGCCCATAAAGTATTCCAAAAGTAACAAAAGAATTTAACATCGCGACCAGAAACAATAGTCCTAGGCATGCCATGCAACCTAACGACTTCTCTAAAGAACAAATCCGCAATGTTTGAAGCATCATCGGTTTATGACAAGCTATAAAATGTGCCATCTTAGAGAATCTATCCACAACAACAAAAATAGAATCCCTCCCCTAATTAGTCCTAGGGAACCCCAAAATAAAGTCCATAGAAATGTCAATCCAAGTTCTTTTAAAGAATAGCACACAAATGTGTTCCCAAAGTTTTATTGACAACTTCAGTTTGTCCATCCATTTAAGGATGACAAGTAGTAGAAAACAACAATTTTGTGTCAAGTTTAGCCCATAAAGTATTCCAAAAGTAACTCAAGAATTTAACACCGCGACCAGAAACAATTGCCTTAGGCATGCCATGCATTCTAACGACTTCTCTAAAGAACAAATCCGCAATGTTTGAAGCATCATCCGTTTTATGACAAGCTGTAAAATGTGCCATCTTAGAGAATCTATCCACAACAACAAAAATAGAATCCCTCGCCTTCTTAGTCCTAGGCAACCTCAAAATAAAGTCCAGATAAATGTCAATCCAAGTACTTTTTAAGAATAACACGCAAAAGTGTTCCCAAATTTCTTTTGACAACTTCAGTTTGTCCATCCGTTTGAGGATGACAAGTAGTAGAAAACAACAATTTTTTGCCAAGTTTAGCCCATAAAGTATTCCAAATGTAACTCAAGAATTTAACATCGCGACCAGAAACAATATTCCAAGGCATGCCAAGCAACCTAGCGACTTCTCTAAAGAACAAATCCGCCATGTTTGAAGCATCATCGGTTTTATGACAAGCTATAAAATGTGCCATCTTAGAGAATCAATCCACAACAACAAAAATAGAATCCCTCCCCTTCTTAGTCCTAGGCAACCCCAAAATAAAGTCCATAGAAATGTCAATCCAAGTTCTTTTAAAGAGTAGCACGCAAAAGTGTTCCCAAAGTTATATTGACAACTTCAGTTTTTCCATCTTGTTGAGGATGACAAGTAGTAGAAAACAACAATTTTGTGCCAAGTTTAGCCCATAAAGTTTTCCAAAAGTAACACAAGAATTTAACATCGCGACCAGAAACAATAGTCATAGGCATGCCATGCAACCTAACGACTTCTCTAAAGAACAAATCCGCAATGTTTGAAGTATCATCAGTTTTATGACATGCTATAAAATGTGCCATCTTAGAGAATCTATCCACAACAACAAAAATAGAATCCCTACCCTTCTTAGTCCTAGGCAACCCTAAAATAAAGTCCATAGAAATTTCAATCCAAGTTCTTTCTAGGAATAGCACGCAAAAGTGTTCCCAAAGTTCTATTGACAACTTCAGTTTGTCCATCCGTTTGAAGATGACAAGTAGTAGAAAACAACAATTTTGTGCCAAGTTTAGCCCATAAAGTTGTAATAGCCGAGCCTGGTGTACGACACGGTTTAATATTTCATAAGTTTATTGACTACTTGGCTAAGTTTAAGTATAGTTTGGATGTTAAGAGTTTCGATTTATGATTTTAGTATAGTTTGTTATAGATGATGTGCAGTGTTATTGTAGCGGCGTTACGATTAAATTCATGATAAATGGTATATTGATCCAAATGAGGTGAGGCCAATTGGAGTGGTTAGATAAGCCAAAGTGTCCTGAAGTGTGTCGTGTGATTCGACGTTCCTCCGGTGACACAGGTTGGGAGATTTAGCATAACTTTTTACTCAGACCTCCAAATGATCTGAAATTTTGAGGGAGTCAAGATAAGACAAGTGTGATCCGACGTTCCTCCAGTGACACAGGTTGGGAGATTTAGCATAACTTTTTACTCAGACCTCCAAATGATCTGAAATTTTGAGGGAGTCAAGATAAGACATAGAGCTACAACTTTGTAGTTTATCACTTTTTCTAATTCGGACGGGAAGAGGCGTTTCTGAGGCGATCTTTGAAGAAGCTGTGCGCAGAGTACGCTGTGGCAGGACCGATGCAGGAGCGCACCCGCGGTCCTTAATGGAGCGCACCCGCGGTCTCAGTGGTTCAGAAAATGGTGTTTGGTCGAAGGCTTGGCGAACCCGCGGCGCTTGTGTGACCGCACCCGTGGTGGAGGTATGGTCGAGCTTTTAAGTTGCTTTTTGGAGTGGTTGGCCATCACTTTACCCTTTTCTCTTCTTTTCATTTCGAAATTCTCTCCTTTTCTTAGGGTTTTCATCCATTTCTTTCATTTCCTATCTTCAATCCAAGCTTCTTGTTGGCGATTCGAGTTGAGATCGACGTTCTCCTTGGTGCTAAGAAGCTTAGGTAAGTTTTTGGTGCGATTCTTTTAAGGTTTTGAGTTAAGAGTTGACTTGGGTTTGTTGTTCTTCTGGATTTATGGATTTATTGTCATGGATTCTTGATTATAGAGTTGATGTTGGTGTTATTTATGGATTATTGTTGTAGGTTGTGACCAAGAGCTAAGTTTGAGGTGTTCTATTGGGTTGTAAGTGGAATTTCATCCCTTGTGCTCACATGATGTTATATGTATTGTGTTTCAAAGGTTTTAATGTGTTATTCCCTTCAATTGATTCATTGTTATGTATTAATTCCATTGCTATGCATATTGGAGGCTTTTATGTCTCATTATTGTTCAAAAGGGAATACAAGAGAAAAGATAGATTTTCAAAGTGATTGTTAAAGCCAGAGAGAGTTTAAATGTTTCTATTGGATTGATAAATATATAGCCAGAGAATTGCATGCAATTACTTGATCAACGACCATAGGCTTATATCCCTCAGAGTTATCGGTTTATATCGATTTGGGATATGAGCACCCCAGAGCAGAGTTATTATTGATATCAATCCAACCAGAGTAAAGAGAAATACCATCTCATTTCTATGCTATTGCTATGATATTCATGTTCAGAGTTTATGTTTCAGAGTTGATGGTATTTATGATTTCAAAGCTATGTTTTCAGAGTATATTGTCATTGCTATGTAAGAGTTCCACTTGCTGAGATTTATTCTCATTTCAGTTATTTCATGTGATGCAGATCAGAGCGGTGGCCCGGGACGTTGACTGTGGACAGGGGGTCATATGCATACACCGTTGGGAGGAAGATTTTTGCATGATCATAGGAATGATGTTTTGTATTTTGTTGTGTCATTTAAATGATCATGTACTTATTTTGTTGTAAAAACTTTTAAAGAAATGTATTTTGAAACTCCTTCCATATTTTAAAGAAAAATTTATTTCCGCTGCGTATTTTTATTGTTACGGGTCAGAGGTGTCACCTGTTGTGGGGACCCGGGCTCTAATTCTTTTCTTTGGGATTAAAACAGATCATTAATATAAAAAGTGGGTCAAATTTTTGCTTTTACATTAACTCAAATGAAAGCTAACATTAGAAGTCTCTATGTTATTAAACACATAATATACAAATATGTCTGGTTCCAAACCATATTCGACAACTAGTAATTAAATACAGTACATGCCAAAAGTACAACTACTAGTTCTTCTGCTATGCCCGAGATCACCACGCTATGTCCATCTCTCATCCTCTGCGTGACCCAGATCCTGCCCCACCTGTTGTTATGCACACATACAGACATAACAACAGCCGGAAAACCGGTGAGAATAAATCCCAGTATAAACATGTATACATACATACAATCAATTAAACATGAAACATGCTATCATGAATGACATCATATGCACATGCAATGAAATGCGAATCAAACCATGTCTGGACTCGACTCGACTAGAACTCTAGGGATCCCGGTGTGAATAAGACGTCACTACCTATGTAATAGCCGAGCCCGGTGTACGGTACGATTTAAGTTTCGTTTGTTATTTTGGGATATTTGATTAGATGTTCAGAGTTGTATTTTTGGGCTATAGTATTGTTAGTTTTATTGTCTTGAGGTGTTAGTTGATGTTGGTTGTTCGTTTCAGAGTGTCGGTTCGATTTTAGTTGCTTAGGAATAGTGCTTTGCCGTGACTAGAGTGCACCCGCGCTCTTAACTGGAGTGCCCCCGCGGTGTACTGTGCTGTTTTGGAGTTGGAATGCCGTGAGCACACCGCACCCGCGGTGATGTAGAGACCGCCCCTGCGGTAGAGACCGCACCCGCGCTGCTTGCGTCGCCGCACCCGCGCTGTTCGTGTTCCAGAATTTTTGAGAATGCCGTAACTTAGGCGCACCCGCGGTCCTTGTGTTGGCGCACCCGCGGTGAAGGTATGGGCGAGATATTTAGTCGATTTTGGAGTGGTTGGCCATCACTTTTCCTTTTTCTTTCCTTCTCATTTTCGCATTTTCTCTCCATTTTAGGGTTTTTCATCATTTCTTTCACTCCCTATCTTCGATTCAAGCGTTTGTTTGGAATTTCGACTTGAGTTCGACGTTCTCCTTGGTGCTAGGAAGCTTGGGTAAGCTTTTGGTGCGATTCTGTTAAGGTTGTAAATTAAGAGTTGTTTAGGTTGGTTGTTTATGTGGATTTATGGATTATTTAGCTTGTAATCTTGGATATTTAGTTGATATTGGTGTTATTTGTGGATTATTTGTTGTAGGTGGTGATCAAGAGCTAAGTTGAGGTGTTTGTTGTGGTTTGTAAGTGGAATTTCATCCTTTTTGCTCACATGATATTATATGTATTGTGTTTTAAAGATTTTAAAGTGATATTCCCTTCCATTGATCCATTGTTATGTATTGATTTCATTGATTATCTATTGGAGGTATTGTATACCTCACTATTGTTAAAAGGGAATACAAGAGAAAATATGAGATTGTGAAAGGACGGCCTTAAATGCTATTCAGAGTTCAAATGTTTTCGGATTGATAAATACATAGTCAGAGATTGCATGCAATATTAGATGATCATCGCCTATAGGCTTATATCCCTCAGAGTTATCGGTATTTATATCGATTTGGGATACGAGCACCCCAGAGCAGAGATACTATTGATATCAATCCCCAGAGCAAAAGAGAAATACCATCATATTTTTATGCTATTGCTATGTTATTGATATTCAGAGTTTACAGTTCAGAGTTGATGGTATTTATGATTTCAAAGAGATGTTTTACAGAGTTATTGTTCATTGTTATATAAGAGTTCCACTTGCTGAGATTTATTCTCATTCCAGTTATTTCATGTGATGCAGATCAGAGTGGTGCTCCGGGACGTTGACTGTAGATCGGGGGTCATATGCATACACCGTTGGAAGGATGATTTTGGCATGATCATAAGAATGATGTTTTGTTTTTGTTATGTCATTTAAATGATCATGTATTTATTTTGTAAAGATATTTAAAGAAATGTATTTTGAAACTCCTTCCGTATATTTTTAAAAGAGAAAATTTTATTTCCGCTGTGTATTTATTTTAAAAGAGGATCGGGGTGTCACATTTAGTGGTATCAGAGCGAGATTTTCTTCGGACCAATGCATATGACTTCGTCTACTTTCAACTGTCCGGGTATGTTTTCTTTGCATCTATCTATTGTTATGTATTGATTGGTGTCTTGTGAGCATTGTAGAGTAGAGGATGCCTCCTAAGCGTAAGGCGTCAGAGGGGGAGGATAGTTCGTCCTCGAGAGTTGTCGATGAGTTCGGCAAGTTACTGAAGGAGCAGGCTAAGGTTCACAGTGAGCAGATCCAGCAGTTGCTTAGACTGCAAGGAGCAGGCCAGGGCAGAGGCCAAGGTAGAGGGCAGGTTGCTCCAGTTGCAGTTGGTTCTGATGCTATCTTTTCTGCGTTTAAGAGGATGGATCCACCCGAGTTTCCAGGCAGCTCCGATCCTTTAGCTGCAGTAGAGTGGGTCAAGGCTTTGGAGGCGATTTTTGATCATCTCCACTATGAGGACAGAGATCGTATCAGTTGTGCTGTTTTCATGCTGGTTAAAGCTGCACGTTTGTGGTGGAATGCGACCAAGGTTGGCATTGACGTTTCTACTTTGAAGTGGTCTGAGTTTACTGAGCTGTTCTACGACAAGTACTTTCCTGATGCACTGCGAGCGAGGAAGGTTACAGAGTTCTTGGAGCTTCGTCAGGGGAGCTTGAATGTGGACGAGTATATTCTCAAGTTCGAGGAGGGTTGCCTTTTTGCTCCGCACATTGCTACCAGTGATAAAGATAAAGGCGCTCACTTCATTCGAGGCCTTAGAGCGGAGATCAGGCGTGATATCAATATGTCTAAGGCTGTGACTTTCAAGGAGATTGTGTCCAAGGCGTTGCTAGCAGAGCAGGACGAGAAGGATATTGCCAGGGAGAGGCAGGCGAGGCACCAGGCTAGTGTTCAGAGAGGCCAGAGTTCAGGTCAGCGTGGCAGAGATCGATCACGGGGAAGGGCAAGGTGGATCAGAGTCCTAGGCCACCTTCAGCGCCAGTTGCTCCGTCTGATTCTGAGAGATCCTTGTGTCCCAAGTGTGGCAGACCTCATCGTGGAGAGTGTAGATTTGGCACTCGTTCTTGCTATCGTTGTGGCATGCCAGGCCACATTTCCAGAGATTGTCCTAAGGGAGCTAGCCAGGAGAAGGTGTAGGGTCGTATCTTTTCGATGACTAAGGAAGGTATTAATCGTAATTCTTCTGTAATCTCTAGTTCCATTTTAATTTCAGGCAGAGTAGCTACTACTTTGATTGATACTGGTGCTACTCATTCTTTTATGTCTGAATTGTTTTTGAGATCTTTGGGTATAGTTCCTTCTGTTATTCCCCTTCAGCTTAGTGTTGTTTTGCCTTCGGGAGATGTTTTGTGCCCGACCTCCATAGTGTATGCGTGCCCCGTTCGTTTTGTTGATCGAGAGGTCTTTGCTGATTTGATTGTGATCCCGATGGTTGCCTTTGATGTTATTCTTGGCATGGATTGGCTGTCGACCTATCGTGCTGTTATTGATTGCGTTGCTAAGACGGTGACTTTTGCAGATGATGGCCAGGGAGGAGTTCTCGCCAGCTCAGGTACTTCGCTGGTCCTTCCTTTTATTTCGTGTCTTGATGCTGAGAGGCTATTGTGTAGAGGTTGTGATGTTTTTCTGGCATCTGTTGTGGATGTTGATAGACTGATTAAGTTGAATATTGATGATATTGATGTGGTGAGGGAGTTTGCGGATGTGTTTGAGGATGATGATCCGGGTTTGCCGCCGGATAGAGATGTAGAGTTTGTTATTGATCTTGCTCCAGGTACGGTTCCTATTTCTAAGGCTCCGTATAGGATGGCTCCTGCTGAGATGAAAGAGTTGAAGACGCAGTTGCAGGATCTTCTTGATAAGGGTTTCATTCGTCCGAGTTCTTCGCCTTGGGGAGCTCCGGTTCTATTTGTTAAGAAGAAGGATGGTTCTTTGCGTCTGTGTGTCGACTATAGGGAGCTTAACAAAGTGACGATCAAGAACAAGTATCCGTTGCCACGGATTGATGATTTGTTTGACCAACTCCAGGGTGCTACTGTTTTCTCAAAGATTGATCTTCGGTCTGGTTACTATCAGTTGAAGGTTAGGGAGTCTGATATCCCTAAGACGGCTTTCCGGACCAGGTATGGTCACTATGAGTTTCTCGTGATGTCTTTTGGTTTGACCAATGCCCCTTCTGTTTTCATGGACCTGATGAACCATGTGTTCAAGCCGTATTTGGATAGCTTCGTCATTGTCTTTATCGACGATATCTTGATCTATTCCAAGACCAGAGAGCTTCATTCAGAGCATCTCAGAGTTGTTCTCCAGTTGCTGAGAGAGCGGAGGTTGTTTGCTAAGTTGAAGAAGTGTGAGTTTTGGTTGGATCAGATTTCTTTCCTAGGCCATGTCGTTTCGAGGGATGGCATTGCTGTTGATCCGATGAAGATAGAGGCGATTCAGAAGTGGCCTATTCCTACGACTGTTTCTGAGGTACGCAGTTTCCTTGGTTTGGCGGGTTATTATCGTCGTTTCATTTCAGACTTTTCCAAGATTTCCCTGCCATTGTCCAATCTGACGAGGAAGACTGTGAAGTTCGAGTGGTCTATAGATTGCCAGAGCGCATTTCAGGAGTTGAAGGATAGATTGACGTCAGCTCCTATTCTCGCATTGCCCAGTGGTTCAGAGGATTTTGTGGTCTATACCGATGCGTCGAAGAAGGGTCTCAGGGCAGTGTTGATGCAGAGAGGTAAGGTCATTGCCTATGCTTCTCGTCAGTTGAAGGATTATGAGAAGAATTATCCGACGCATGATTTAGAGTTGGCAGCTGTGGTTTTCGCCTTGAAGATTTGGAGACACTACTTGTATGGCGAAAAGTGTGAGATCTTCACAGACCACAAGAGTTTGAAGTATCTGTTTTCTCAGAGAGAGCTCAATATGCGGCAGAGGAGGTGGTTAGAGCTGGTCAAAGATTACGATGTGACTATCAGTTATCACCCAGGGAAGGCGAATGTTGTGGCTGATGCTTTGAGCCGCAAGTCGAGTGCTTCATTGAATTCTTTGATTCAGAGACCGTTGCTGATGGATTTGCAGAGAGAGGAGATTGATCTGGTGATTCCATGCACCATTGCTCGTCTTTCAGCGTTAGTTATTCGATCTTCATTGACGGACAGGATTCGTAGAGAGCAGTCGACTGATGTTCAGTTGACAGAGTTGAGAGATAGAGCAGAGATTAGAGGTAATTCAGAGTTTGCCTTGAATGGTGATGGTTTGGTGACTTTCAGAGGTCGTATTTGTGTTCCTGTTGGCGATGATATTCGTAGAGATATTCTGACAGAGGCTCATACCGCGCCGTATTCGATTCATCCAGGCAGTACGAAGATGTATCAGGATCTTCGTCGACTCTACTGGTGGCCAGGTATGAAGAAGGATGTTGCCGTGTTCATTTCTCAGTGCCTTACTTGTCAGCAGGTGAAGATTGAGCACCAGAGACCTGCTGGGACATTGTTGTCATTGCCGATTCCTCAGTGGAAGTGGGAGCATATTACGATGGATTTCGTGACTGGTCTTCACAGAGTGCAGAGAGGTTTCAATTCTATTTGGGTTATCGTTGATCGATTGACTAAGTCAGCGCACTTTCTTCCAGTCAAGACGACGTATTCGATGAACCAGTATGCCGAGGACTACATAGCAGAGATTGTTAGACTTCATGGTGTCCCTGTGTCGATCGTGTCTGATCGTGACCCCAGATTTACTTCAGAGTTTTGGAAGATTTTCACAGAGCTATGGGTTCGCGGTTAGCGTTCAGTACAGCCTATCATCCTCAGAGCGATGGTCAGTCAGAGAGAGTCATTCAGATTCTTGAAGATATGCTCAGAGCTTGTACTATAGACTTTCCAGGTAGCTGGGATTCTTTGTTGCCTTTGGTTGAGTTCACTTATAATAATAGCTACCAGGCGATGATTGGCATGGCACCGTATGAGGCACTTTATGGCAGGAAATGCAGATCTCCTTTGTATTGGGACGAGGTTGGTGAGAGGAAGATGTTGGGACCAGAGTTGGTTCAGCAGACTGCCGATGTTGTTGCTGTTATCAGAGAAAGGATGAAGACTGCCCAGTCCAGACAGAAGAGCTATGCAGATGTTCGTCGTAGGCCTTTGCAGTTCGAGGTTGGCGATCACGTGTTTCTGAAGATAGCACCTCTCAAAGGTGTGATGAGATTTGGTAAGAAGGGCAAGTTGAGTCCGAGATTTATTGGTCCATTCGAGATATTGGACAGAGTTGGCGATCGAGCCTACAGATTAGCCCTACCTCCAGATCTTGACAGAGTCCATAATGTTTTTCACGTATCGATGCTCAGGAAGTATGTTGCAGATCCTTCTCATGTTCTTCGCCACGAGCCATTGGACTTGACGCCGAATTTGACGTATCAAGAGATTCCGATTCAGATTCTGGATCGCACAGTTAGAGTTCTGAGGAACAAAGAGATCGGCATTGTCAAAGTTCTTTGGAGGAACCATTTGTTAGAGGAGGCTACGTGGGAACCAGAGGATGAGATGAGAGAGAAGTATCCTGAGTTGTTCGTGCTGTGACGTCAATTTCGCGGACGAAATTCCCTTAAGGGGGGGAGATTGTAATAGCCGAGCCCGGTGTACGGTACGATTTAAGTTTCGTTTGTTATTTTGGGATATTTGATTAGATGTTCAGAGTTGTATTTTTGGGCTATAGTATTGTTAGTTTTATTGTCTTGAGGTGTTAGTTGATGTTGGTTGTTCGTTTCAGAGTGTCGGTTCGATTTTAGTTGCTTGGGAATAGTGCTTTGCCGTGACTAGAGTGCACCCGCGCTCTTAACTGGAGTGCCCCCGCGGTGTACTGTGCTGTTTTGGAGTTGGAATGCCGTGAGCACACCGCACCCGCGGTGATGTAGAGACCGCCCCTGCGGTAGAGACCGCACCCGCGCTGCTTGCGTCGCCGCACCCGCGCTGTTCGTGTTCCAGAATTTTTGAGAATGCCGTAACTTAGGCGCACCCGCGGTCCTTGTGTTGGCGCACCCGCGGTGAAGGTATGGGCGAGATATTTAGTCGATTTTGGAGTTGTTGGCCATCACTTTTCCTTTTTCTTTCCTTCTCATTTTCGCATTTTCTCTCCATTTTAGGGTTTTTCATCATTTCTTTCACTCCCTATCTTCGATTCAAGCGTTTGTTTGGAATTTCGACTTGAGTTCGACGTTCTCCTTGGTGCTAGGAAGCTTGGGTAAGCTTTTGGTGCGATTCTGTTAAGGTTGTAAATTAAGAGTTGTTTAGGTTGGTTGTTTATGTGGATTTATGGATTATTTAGCTTGTAATCTTGGATATTTAGTTGATATTGGTGTTATTTGTGGATTATTTGTTGTAGGTGGTGATCAAGAGCTAAGTTGAGGTGTTTGTTGTGGTTTGTAAGTGGAATTTCATCCTTTTTGCTCACATGATATTATATGTATTGTGTTTTAAAGATTTTAAAGTGATATTCCCTTCCATTGATCCATTGTTATGTATTGATTTCATTGATTATCTATTGGAGGTATTGTATACCTCACTATTGTTAAAAGGGAATACAAGAGAAAATATGAGATTGTGAAAGGACGGCCTTAAATGCTATTCAGAGTTCAAATGTTTTCGGATTGATAAATACATAGTCAGAGATTGCATGCAATATTAGATGATCATCGCCTATAGGCTTATATCCCTCAGAGTTATCGGTATTTATATCGATTTGGGATACGAGCACCCCAGAGGAGAGATACTATTGATATCAATCCCCAGAGCAAAAGAGAAATACCATCATATTTTTATGCTATTGCTATGTTATTGATATTCAGAGTTTACAGTTCAGAGTTGATGGTATTTATGATTTCAAAGAGATGTTTTACAGAGTTATTGTTCATTTTTATATAAGAGTTCCACTTGCTGAGATTTATTCTCATTCCAGTTATTTCATGTGATGCAGATCAGAGTGGTGCTCCGGGACGTTGACTGTAGATCGGGGGTCATATGCATACACCGTTGGAAGGATGATTTTGGCATGATCATAAGAATGATGTTTTGTTTTTGTTATGTCATTTAAATGATCATGTATTTATTTTGTAAAGATATTTAAAGAAATGTATTTTGAAACTCCTTCCCTATATTTTTAAAAGAGAAAATTTTATTTCCGCTGTGTATTTATTTTAAAAGAGGATCGGGGTGTCACAACCTACCCTCCAATCGGGGTAATGAACGTCTCATTCCTAGACTTCGGTCTGAGCTGTATCAACGGCGGCAATAAGAGTAATACCTACTCTTATGCTGAGATACACCGAAACGTCTAGCTGTTTGACAATGCCTGTCAAAGACTCTCCTATCTTAGATGCAATGAATATCAATATGTAAACAAAGTATAATCATATTCATATCTGAATATCACACTGATCATACATGCTTGAATACAATTCTGAAATCAAAGCATAAACATGTTAAAAGATTGAATATACACAATTCATAAACATGTTACAATATATCTAATAATACTAGTATGTGATTTTGGTTGGGAAACTCAAATAATATCTTATTTGAGTTACATCTCCCCAAACAAAACATGACTTATACCTTTCTTGTCATCGAAGTCTCGAAGTTGATATCAAGTCTGTCAATCAAATCTGAAAGAGACACATTGATACACTTTCTATCAATCTCTATTCTCAATCAACACATATCCAATTAAATACTTGATTTCGGTATCATTTCAACTGTACAATCTCCATATTAAACAATCTACATCAATTCCCCTAATTTATAACTGATAATGGTATAAATCTGGTACCAACACCCAGTCAATTCAACTCTAAAATTCATAACAATTCTATACGGTGTCCGTTCTTAAATCCGTTTGTAATTATACGATGTCTAATATGTCAGAAACAACGTATATGAATCCTATCTGATTCCTTCAACATCATAATTTCAAGACATGCCAAAACATAGTAAAACTTACGTCCACGCGTAGCCTACAACGATAGGAACACGGTACCGAAGTCTGATTTCGAATCTGACGGACGGATTGAAAGATGCGAGCGTAAGGATTTCAAAAGCCTCTCGGAGCTTTTTCCTTTCTGATTCTTATCAGATTTCTGAGGGAAAATCGTTTATATATTACCACTTGCATGCATCCGAAACGTGGCTTCCCTTGGCCAAATCTTGCTGGCGCTCGGGCGGTCGAAACTTACCGCCCGGGCGCGAGATCAGCGCTCGGGCGGTAAAGATCTACCGCCCGGGCGCGGAAGGTTCTGCCCGCCATGCGAGATTCTGGCGCTCGGGCGGTCATAAATTACCGCCCGGGCGCCACACCTTCTGCCCAAACGTACTCCCCTTGAGCATTGGCGCTCGGGCGGTCACTTTCTACCGCTCGGGCGCCACTAGTTCTGCCCGAAATTGGTGAAATTTATATTCTTTATCCAATCTGGTCTCGTAGTGGTCCGTTTACAGTTATATCTATTTAATTCACTAATCTCATAGCAAATTACGATAATCAAATCCTGGGGCATTACATTTAGTGGTATCAGAGCCCCGTTCTTCGGACTAATGCATATGACTTCGTCTACTTTCAACTGTCCGGGTATGTTTTCTTGCATCTATCCATTGTTATCTATTGATATGTCTTTTGTGAGCACATTGTAGAGTAGAGGATGCCACCTAAGAGGAAAGCAGTAGAGGGTGAGGATAGTTCTTCCTCGAGAGTTGTCGACGAGTTCGGCAAGTTACTGAGAGAGCAGGCCAAGTGTAATGCCCGAGAATTTAATTACCGTAATCTGAAATGATTTGGATACGATTACCGTAATCTGAGATTAATCTGAAATGACTTATTGAATTAATCGCGATAATTATCGACGGAACAGATCAGACTAGAACACATGAGAAAGGTGTAAATGTGTGTGCCAAGAAAGAGCCCCGAGCACATGCGCTGTATGGATTGGCGCACCTGCGCGGAGCTGGCCGAGGCTTACGCGCACATGCGCGAGATAATGCGCACACATGCGCGGCAAGGCCAGTACCATCGGCGCATATGCGCGACGGAGATGGCGCATATGCGCGGGAGGGCCAGTAGGGGTGGCGCATATGCGCGGAAATAATGGCGCATATGCGCGAGTAGTAATTTCGCCGAGACAGTAGGTCTCGCGCATATGCGCGAGTAGTGACCGCGCACATGCGCGAGACGTGTTGCAAAAAGGTTGTGCCATTTGCTTTGCATGCACGGAAGGTATGTATATATATATATATATTGGCATGCAATTCTTCAGAATTGGAAGGAGAAAGTCGAGGGTTTAAGGAAAATCTTTGTTCTTTTTCTTCGAAATCGATTTGCGAGTAAACCGTCTATCTGAATTGAAATCCGACTTCGGTACTGTGTTACTATCAACGCAGGCTACGCACGGACGTAAGTTTTATTACGTTTAGATAAGATTTGATTTTATGATGTTGTCAAAATTGAATAGAATTCAGATATGGTGTTTATACTACCGTAGATATTATAGAATTGAAGTCAGATTTAGAAACAGACTGTTTATGGAATTTGTATGCTTTTCAGAAATGATTTGATTGAGATTTGATATCAGAATTGTGTTATTATGCCGTTGAAACATCAGTTAAATTAGATTGATCAGATTCAGATATGATTTAGATTATATCGAGAGATTGTTGATATGAATCAGATGGTATTTTGTTCAGATATTGATCAGATTATGTACTGAGTCGAGTATTGACCAGAACAGATTGTGAATTGAATTATACATTGATACAGTATATTTGTTATTGTCATTTCAGATCGGATATGGACAGACTGGACTTCGAGACTTCGTCTCCTCAGACGGGGAAGATAAAGGTATAATTCATGTGATATTCGCGAAGAACAACTCAATTGAGATCGCGTTGAGTTGCCCACTAAATCACATACTATACTCTTGTTATGTTTTATATGAATATGGTTGTTTATAGATTTGTTTATAGAACTGGTATACAGATCTTGCTATGCTTTGCTTACAGATCATGTGGCATTGCATCAGAATGATTATGCTCGTTTACAGATCTTGTATTCATGCATTAAGATAGGACAGTCTGGAGATCAGGCAGACTTCTAGATGTTCGGCGATATCTCAGCTTAGGGGAAGATCACCGCCCCTTTGTAGATGTGGATACAGATCAGGCCGAAGTCTAGGAATAAGACGTACAGCACCTCGATTGGTAGGGTAGGTGACAGCCAGTGACGTCTTATTCACAACGGGATCCCTAGAGTTATAGATTGAGTCGAGTCTAGATATGATTTGATTAGGACTGCATGCCTACATGGATGTGGCTCCTAGATCATGGGACCCATCGTTATTGCTTTCAGTTGTGCTAGCATGTTTTATGATTTAGATTGTTTATATGCATTTTTATCTGATTTGAGTTGCATGCTTATTTGATTTATTTCATAGAGTATGAAATATATTGGTTTATACATGATCGCATGTTTTATGAATTAGTTGTTTATATACATGCTTACCATGTTTTATACTGGGATATATTCTCACCGGAGTTATCCGGCTGTTGTCTTGTTTTGTATGTGTGCATGACAACAGGTGGGGCAAGATCGGGGTCGAGGAGATGACGAGAGAAGACGAGCTTAGCGTGGTGATTCCGGACTTACTGTAGAGTAGGTTTTATTACTAGAACTTTAGTAATTGGACCTTAGATTAGTTAAAAGACTGTTGTACAGTATGGTTTTGTTATACTGGAATGTATTTTTATACAGATATGTATATTATGTAGATGCCATTACCTTCCGCACTTTATTTAAAAAGAAAAATTTTTAGACCCTGTTTTATCTTAATTGATAATTAAATCCCAAAAAGATGATTAAGAAGATTATTAGCGTCCGGGTCCCCACACCAAGGTCCATAGTGAGCAGATTCAGCAGTTGCTCCGATTGCAAGGAGCAGGTCAGGGCAGAGGTCAGGGTAGAGGGCAGGTTGCTCAGGTAGTTGGCACTGATGCCATATTTTCTGCGTTTAAGAGGATGGATCCGCCAGAGTTTTCAGGGAGCACCGATCCTTTAGTTGCTGTAGAGTGGATCAAGGCTTTAGAGGCGATCTTCGATCATCTCCACTACGAGGACAGAGACCGTATCAGTTGTGCTGTTTTCATGTTGGTTAAAGCTGCTCGCATCTGGTGGAATGCGACCAAAGTTGGAGTTGATGTCTCGACACTGAAGTGGACAGAGTTTACAGAGTTGTTCTATGACAAGTATTTCCCCGACGCACTTCGAGCGAGGAAGGTGACAGAGTTCTTGGAGCTTCGACAGGGGAGCATGGATGTTGGTGAGTATATCCTGAAGTTTGAGGAGGGTTGCCTATTTGCTCCTTACATTGCATACAATGACAGAGATAAAGGCGCTCATTTCATTCGAGGCCTTAAAGCAGAGATTCGTAGAGATATCAACATGTCCAAGGCTGTGACTTTCAAGGAAATCGTGTCCAAGGCTTTGTTGGCCGAGCAGGACGAGAAGGACATTGCCCGGGAGAGGCAAGCGAGACATCAGGCTAGTGCTCAGAGGAGCCATAGTTCGAGTCAGCAAGGTGGAGATCGATTCAAAGGGAAAGACAAGATGGATCTGAGTCCTAGACCACCGACAGTCCCATCTGATTCTGAGAAGCCATTGTGTCCCAAGTGCGGCAGACACCATTGGGGAGAGTGCAGATATGGCACTTATTCTTGTTATCGTTGTGGCACGGCAGGCCACGTTGCCAGAGATTGTCCTCGAGGAGCTAGCCAGGAGAAAGTGCAGGGTCGTATCTTTTCGATGACCAAGGAAGATGATGACGATAGGGGAGGTATGCTCGCCAGTGCAGGTACTTCGCTGGTCCTTCCTTTTATTTCATGTTTTGAGGCTGAGAGATTGTTGTGTAGAGGTTGTGATGGGTTTTTGGCTTCTATTGTTGATGTGGATAGTATGGTTAAGTTGAATATTGATGATATTGATGTGGTGAGAGAGTTTGTTGATGTGTTTGAGAATGATGTGCCGGGTTTGCCTCCGGACAGAGATGGGGAGTTTGTGATTGCTTTGATGGTTCCGAGGACCATTGCTCGTTTATCAGCGTTGGTTATTAGGGCTACATTAACGGACAGGATCCGTAGAGAGCAGACTGACGAGGTTCAGTTGTTAGAGATGAGAACTAGAGCAGAGGAGAGAGGTACCTTAGAGTTTAGAGTGTATGGTGGTGGTTTGGCGACTTTCAGAGGTCGTATTTGTGTTCCTGTGTCGATCGTGATTGGTCGTGACCCTAGATTTACTTCAGAGTTTTGGAAGAGTTTTCACAGAGCTATGGGTTCGCGGTTAGCGTTTAGTACAGCTTATCACCCTCAGAGTGACGGTCAGTCAGAGTATTGAGGAACAAAGAGATCGGCATTGTTAAAATCCTTTGGAGGAATCATTTGATTGAAGAAGCCACGTGCGAACCAGAGGATGTGATGAAGGAGAAGTATCCTGAGTTGTTTGCGCAGTGACGTCAATTTCGGGGACGAAATTCCTCTAAGGAGGGGAGATTGTAATAGCCGAGCCTGGTGTACGGTACGGTTTAATATTTCATAAGTTTATTGACTACTTGGTTAAGTTTAAGTATAGTTTGGATGTTAAGAGTTTCGATTTATGATTTTAGTATAGTTGGTTATAGATGATGTGCAGTGTTATTGTAGCGGCGTTACGATTAAATTTATGATAAATGGTATATTGATCCAAATGAGGTGAGGCCAATTGGAGTGGTTAGATAAGACATAAGGCTATAACTTTCTTATTTTGAGTTTTGTTCAAATCATTGTGGAAGGTAAGCCAAAGTGTCCCGAAGTGTGTCGTGTGATTCGACGTTCCTCCAGTGACACAGGTTGGGAGATTTAGCATAACTTTTTACTCAGACCTCCAAATGATCTGAAATTTTGAGGGAGTCAAGATAAGACAAGTGTGATTCGACGTTCCTCCAGTGACACAGGTTGGGAGATTTAGCATAACTTTTTACTCAAACCTCCAAATGATCTGAAATTTTGAGGGAGTCAAGTTAAGACATAGAGCTACAACTTTGTAGTTTACCACTTTTTCTAATTCGGACGGGAAGAGGCGTTTCTGAGGCGATCTTTGAAGAAGCTGTGCGCAGAGTACGCTGTGGCAGGACCGATGCAGGAACGCACCCGCGGTCCTTAATGGAGCGCACCCGCGGTCTCAGTGGTTCAGAAAATGGTGTTTGGTTGAAGGCTTGGCGCACCCGCGGCGCTTGTGTGACCGCACCCGTGGTGGAGGTATGGTCGAGCTTTTAAGTTGCTTTTTGGAGTGGTTGGCCATCACTTTACCCTTTTCTCTTCTTTTCATTTCGAAATTCTCTCCATTTCTTAGGGTTTTCATCCATTTCTTTCATTTCCTATCTTCAATCCAAGCTTCTTGTTGGCGATTCGAGTTGAGATCGACGTTCTCCTTGGTGCTAGGAAGCTTAGGTAAGTTTTTGGTGCGATTCTTTTAAGGTTTTGAGTTAAGAGTTGACTTGGGTTTGTTGTTCTTCTGGATTTATGGATTTATTGTCATGGATTCTTGATTATAGAGTTGATGTTGGTGTTATTTATGGATTATTGTTGTAGGTGGTGACCAAGAGCTAAGTTTGAGGTGTTCTATTGGGTTGTAAGTGGAATTTCATCCCTTGTGCTCACATGATGTTATATGTATTGTGTTTCAAAGGTTTTAATGTGTTATTCTCTTCAATTGATTCATTGTTATGTATTAATTCCATTGCTATGCATATTGGAGGCTTTTATGTCTCATTATTGTTCAAAAGAGAATACAAGAGAAAAGATAGAGTTTCAAAGTGATTGTTAAAGCCAGAGAGAGTTTAAATGTTTCTATTGGATTGATAAATATATAGCCAGAGAATTGCATGCAATTAGTTGATCAACGACCATAGGCTTATATCCCTCAGAGTTATCGGTTTATATCGATTTGGGATATGAGCACCCCAGAGCAAAGTTATTATTGATATCAATCCAACCAGAGTAAAGAGAAATACCATCTCATTTCTATGCTATTGCTATGATATTCATGTTCAGAGTTTATGTTTCAGAGTTGATGGTATTTATGATTTCAAAGCTATGTTTTCAGAGTATATTGTCATTGCTATGTAAGAGTTCCACTTGCTGAGATTTATTCTCATTTCAGTTATTTCATGTGATGCAGATCAGAGCGGTGGCCCGGGACGTTGACTGTGGACAGGGGGTCATATGCATACACCGTTGGAAGGAAGATTTTTGCATGATCATAGGAATGATGTTTTGTATTTTGTTATGTCATTTAAATGATCATGTACTTATTTTGTTGTAAAAACTTTTAAAGAAATGTATTTTGAAACTGCTTCCATATTTTAAAGAAAAATTTATTTCCGCTGCGTATTTTTATTGTTACGGGTCAGAGGTGTCACAAAAGTCTTCCAAAAGTAACTCAAGAATTTAACATCGCGACCAAAAACAATAGTCCTAGGCATGCCATGCAACCTAACGACTTCTCTAAAGAACAAATCCGCAATGTTTGAAGCATCATTGGTTTTATGACAAGCTATAAAATGTGCCATCTTACAGAATCTATCCACAACAACAAAAATATAACCCCTACCCTTCTTAGTCCTAGGCAACCCCAAAATATAGTCCATAGAAATGTCAATCCAAGTTCTTTTTAAGAATAGCACGCAAAAGTGTTCCCAAAGTTCTATTGACAACTTCAGTTTGTCCATCCGTTTGAGGATGACAAGTAGTAGAAAACAACAATTTTGTGCCAAGTTTAGCCCATAAAGTCTTCCAAAAGTAACTCAAGAATTTAACATCGCGACCAAAAACAATAGTCCTAGGCATGCCATTCAACCTAACGACTTCTCTAAAGAACAAATCCGCATTGTTTGAAGCATCATTGGTTTCATGACAAGCTATAAAATGTGGCATCTTAGAGAATCTATCCACAACAACAAAAATAGAATCCCTCCCCTTCTTAGTCCTAGGCAACCCCAAAATAAAGTCCATAGAAATGTCAATCCAAGTTCGTTTTAAGAATAGCACGCAAAAGTGTTCCTAAAGTTCTATTGACAACTTCAGTTTGTCCATCCGTTTGAGGATAACAAGTAGTAGAAACCAACAATTTTGTGTCAAGTTTTGCCCATAAAGTCTTCCAAAAAAAACACAAGGATTTAACATCGCGACCAGAAACAATAGTCCTAGGCATGCCATGCAACCTAACGACTTCTCTAAAGAACAAATCCGCAATGTTTAAAGCATCATCGGTTTTATGACAAGCTATAAATGTGCCATCTTAGAGAATCTATCCACAACAACAAAAATAGAATCCCTCCCCTTCTTAGTCCTAGGCAACTAAAAAATAAAGTCCATAGAAATGTCAATCCAAGTTCTATTTAAGAATAGCACACAAAAGTGTTCCCAAAGTTCTATTGACAACTTCAGTTTGTCTATCCGTTTGAGGATGACAAGTAGTAGAAAACAACAATTTTGTGCCAGGTTTAGCCCATAAAGTCTTCCAAAAGTAACTCAAGAATTTAACATCGCGACCAGAAACAATAGTCCTAGGCATGCCATGCAACCTAACGACTTCTCTAAAGAACAAATCCGCAATGTTTGTGACGTGAATCTTGATACGAATAAATAGCAAACACGATTAAACAATCGCACCCTCTATTCAATTACGATAACAAGACTCGTGTGTTTTCCCGATCTTTGAAACAAGTAATGGATAGGTGTGATATTCACCTCTAAACTAGCAAGAGTTTAGCAACAAATAAACACGAGTATAAAAAATCGCGTTTCAAGAGAATCTCCAAAGAACCCGCCATTGGCAACCCTCGTGATACTCGATTGACAAACGCCACAAAAGATAAATCTTTTGATAAGTTTGATTTGATACAACGCAAAAGTTATAACGAAACTTAAGCTTGTGTTGAGAGAATTCTCAATATCATAAAAGATGAATAAAATAATCAATTGTTCTCTTTACAATCAATAAAATTCGTCTATATATTGACTACAAATCAAAAAGATATGAAATCTAGTTACCAAAATAAATAAAACTCTTATTTAGGAAAATAACTCTCCGTCAAAACTAAAGGACACGGACCCCGTGTAGGCCTCCGGGTAAAGGTCCGTGTAGGCTCTGTAAAATTACTCTCCGGAAAACAATGGACACGGACCCCGTGCACAGGTCCGTGCTCGGGTCCGTGTAGACTCGGGTTTCTCTTCCTCAAATGTAATGGACACGGACCCCGTGTACTGGTCCGTGCTCGGGTCCGTGCAGCCTCGGTTCTTCAAAATAATGCTTGAATAATGTTCCTTCGGCTTTCCAACGTGCTCCCATGCATCACGAGCCCTTCTCCCTTGCTTATCAATAATTTGAACACCATGCCCGGCCAGATTCACATCATACTCCCCTTCTTCAAAAAGATTTGTCCTCAAATCTTGCCCCCCTGCACAAAAACGAAGCAAGTTAGTAATAACAAGGACGATATTATCAACATGCTTACCTCTAAGTTCAAGTTTGTAGGCGCTATCGTTTGCCCGCTCCATTAGCACTGGAATTCCCAACATCACCATTGTCTTTCCTACAAACTCATCAACTTGACCAAACATCAAATAACAAATGGCACCAAATGATAAAATACCATTAAGCATCACGAAAATTAAATTTCTCCCCTTCTTAGACCTAGTTAACACAAAAATAAAATCCATACACGTGTACGACCATAGCTCAATAGGAATAAGACATAGTTCATGCATGATATAAGAATCTAGGCAAAATGTCAATCTCTTATATGCAATGCATGCCTCACAATCCCACTCAACATACCTCTTCATATGCAACCAACACATATAATCATGCATTTTATCAAAGATAAAAACACCACTATATGCATCACTAGTACATAACTCATGCAATGAATATAGAATGAAGAATTTATTCTCCTTAAAATTGTACTCATTATGCACATAAAAATTCTTACATTCATTCATGCTATTTCCAAAGCCATCATCAAACAAGTAAGAATCATGCAAATAGAACACATTAAATGTACTATCCATGTAATCATTCAACTCATCACATGAATTGAATTCAATTGCACACAAGTCATTGCCATGACAAAGCCTTATCAACTTGACAATCTTTGAACACTCAAAATCAATCACATTTGAATCTAGTCCATTCAATATATCACCACTCTCAATTTTGTGACGCCTCGACAAAATCGTTACCTCATAGTTAGGCCATTTGGACATCACACTTTCAACACTCACCCCAAATTCTTGAGCACAACACAACAATGAATTAAGATAAGGACTAAAATCATACCTCATGCTTGTTGCGTGGGCAACTATGCTTACCTCACGGTGATTGCTCTCAACACCAAATGGATCACCCCATTGCATTTTTACACCTTCCACATTTGCTCGTCCCCTCATCACAACTTCATCATAACCCTGCAAATGAGAAATAACGATGCTCGGGATTGAACCGGCTATATTATCACTAGATATGTAAATCTCATCTTTGTACCTAGGTACTTGGAGAGATTTATACAAAATTAAACAACTCTCATCCTCACTCTTTTCACTCTTTTGGGCATTCAAATTATATTTCTTTTCTTTTTCTTTTTCTTTGGCCTCTTTTTCACACAACTCTTTTTTTTCATCGAGGGCCATCTCACTTTTTTTATCACTCTTTTTTTCGACCATCTCATTTTCTTTTTCTCTCAACTCATAACAAATTGATTCGTCAATACAAATGACATTCGTAGACAGCGGAGCAAAAGAAACAACTTACACATCATCTAATAACTCACCCTCCACAGCACAACACTCAATACTCGCATGAGACACAATTGAAGTATCAACCTCAACATTCAAATCATCCACAGGTTTGGCTTCAAGGTTGGAAGTGGAATCCACTACCTTCATATCCTCATTCGGACAATGATAAATATCATGTCCTACCTCTAGACACCAACAACATATAATATCACAAGTACGAGAATTTGAGTTTTTAAATGTACCTTGATATTCAAGCTTCGAAACCAACTTCGGTCTAGTTATGACCTTCTTCTCTCCACTCGACCTTCGTGCGGATGTCAAGAACTTCTCCCACGAGTCAATTCCCTGCCTACCACTCGAGTTGCACCTCCTAGCATTGTGATTTGGAACAAACTGCTTCCTCATCACCATTTTCATCTCATCCCATGTAACTATAGGGTCATGCCCACATCGTCTCCTACCTAGTACTAACTTATCCCACCAAGTACTTGCATAGTCGGTAAACTCACTGCAAGCTCGTCTTACCTTCATTGCTTCGGTATAATCCTCCCGTCTCTCAAATACACACTCCATTCTCTCTTCCCACTCAAGGTACACCTTTGGATCGGCTTCCCCACTGAAAAATGGAATGGTCATCTTCGTACCACTCAGTCTATACCCTTCCCGGCTTCTATACCCCTTATCCTCATCAAATCTCCTATAACGATCCATGTTCAACAACGTATCTCCTCCAACTCTACTACCTCGCCTATTCTCATCAATATACATATCATACATCTCCTCTTCTTCACACCTTCGATATTTTTTTCGTTGAGGCTTAAACTCCTTCTCCCTCCTTCTATCCAATCCTCCTAACATCGTTTTAAATTGACGTCCGTCAATCATTATACCTGCAAGAAAAAGGTTAGTATAAAACAATAGAGAATAAAGTTTCCTCACCACAAATTCTCACTAGTCACTCCAATGAAAATTCACTCGCACTCGTCTTTTTCCCTCACCACAAAACCTCACAAATCACTCCAATGAAAATTCACTCCACTCAAATATTTTCACTCAAGTGAGAATTCTCAAGGGGGCGCTTAAGTCTCGTGGCTTCCACGTATCAAACTTATGAGATCAATCCTGTGACGTCTGAAATTCGACTCACTTAGACCACACAAGAACAAGCAACTTTGAAAATTGACTAGAATGCGACTAAACGATAAGGACAAACTTAACGCTGAAATATAAGCGCTAAAATTCCAACAAACAACCGATTCAATTTTTTTTTTCTTCCTTTTATTTTTTCGTGTGAACAGTACGCTACAGTACCGTGAATAGTAACTCTGGCGAATGAACAGTAACTCCGGCTGAACAGTACTCGCGATGAACAGTAAGCGCGAATTCCAGTGATGAATCGTATTCACGAATCCGACGATGAACAGTAAAAATCGGCGATGAATGGTAATCCCGGATATGAACAGTACTTCCGCCTTGTGAACAGTAATTTCGATATGATGAACAGTAACTTTTATGAACAGTACTTCCGCCGCGATGAACAGTAATTCCGCCGCTATGAATAGTAATTCCGGGATGAACAGTGCCGGAGTTGAACAGTAACCTCGAATTTTTTTTTTTTTTTTTTTTTTTTTGTAAATTCAACAAATCCGCAGAAATCGCTACACGAAAATCCTATCCTACGAAGACGTGAATGGATACGCTTACTTGAATCAAAAACCTTGAGCTCTGATACCAAATGACGTGAATCTTGATACGAATAAATAGCAAACACGATTAAACAATCGCACCCTCTATTCAATTACGATAACAAGACTCGTGTGTTTTCCCGATCTTTGAAACAAGTAATGGATAGGTGTGATATTCACCTCTAAACTAGCAAGAGTTTAGCAACAAATAAACACGAGTATAAACAAAACTCGCCCTTGGCAACCCTCGTGATACTCGATTGACAAACGCCACAAAAGATAAATCTTTTGATAAGTTTGATTTGATACAACGCAAAAGTTATAACGAAACTTAAGCTTGTGTTGAGAGAATTCTCAATATCATAAAAGATGAATAAAATAATCAATTGTTCTCTTTACAATCAATAAAATTCGTCTATATATTGACTACAAATCAAAAAGATATGAAATCTAGTTACCAAAATAAATAAAACTCTTATTTAGGAAAATAACTCTCCGTCAAAACTAAAGGACACGGACCCCGTGTAGGCCTCCGGGTAAGGGTCCGTGTAGGCTCTGTAAAATTACTCTCCGGAAAACAATGGACACGGACCCCGTGCACAGGTCCGTGCTCGGGTCCGTGTAGACTCGGGTTTCTCTTCCTCAAATGTAATGGACACGGACCCCGTGTACTGGTCCGTGCTCGGGTCCGTGCAGCCTCGGTTCTTCAAAATAATGCTTGAATAATGTTCCTTCGGCTTTCCAACGTGCTCCCATGCATCACGAGCCCTTCTCCCTTGCTTATCAATAATTTGAACACCATGCCCGGCCAGATTCATATCAGTTTGAAGCACCATCGGTTTTATGACAAGCTATAAAATGTGCCAACTAAGAGAATCTATCAACAACAACAAAAATAGAATTCCTCCCCTTCTTAGTCCTAGGCAACCCCAAAATAAAGTCCATAGAAATGTCAATCAAAGTTCTTTTTAAGAATAGCACACAAAAGTGTTCCCAAAGTTCTATTGACAACTTCAGTTTGTCCATCCGTTTGAGGATGACAAGTAGTAGATAACAACAATTTTGTGCCAGGTTTAGCCCATAAAGTCTTCTAAAAGTAACTCAAGAATTTAACATCGCGACCAGAAACAATAGTCCTAGGCATGCCATGCGACCTAACGACTTCTCTAAAGAACAAATCCGCAATGTTTGAAGCATCATCGGTTTTATGACAAGCTATAAAATGTGCCAACTAAGAGAATCTATCCACAACAACAAAAATAGAATTCCTCCCCTTCTTAGTCCTAGGCAACCCCAAAATAAAGTCCATAGAAATGTCAATCCAAGTTCTTTTAAAGAGTAGCACGCAAAAGTGTTCCCAAAGTTCTATTGACAACTTCAGTTTGTCCATCCGTTTGAGGATGACAAGTAGTAGAAAACAACAATTTTGTGCCAACTTTAGCCCATAAAGTATTACAAAAGTAACTCAAGAATTTAACACCGCGACCAGAAACAATTGTCTTAGGCATGCCATGCAATCTAACGACTTCTCTAAAGTACAAATCCGCAATGTTTGAAGCATCATCGGTTTTATGACAAGCTGTAAAATGTGCCATCTTAGAGAATCTATCCACAACCACAAAAATAGAATCCCTCGCCTTCTTAGTCCTAGGAAACCCCAAAATAAAGTCCATATAAATGTCAATCCAAGTTCTTTTTAAGAATAACACGCAAAAGTGTTCCCAAATTTCTATTGACAACTTCAGTTTGTCCATCCGTTTGAGGATGACAAGTAGTAGAAAACAACAATTTTGTGCCAAGTTTAGCCCATAAAGTATTCCAAAAGTAACTCAAGAATTTAACATCGCGACCAGAAACAATAGTCCTAGGCATGCCAAGCAACCTAGCGACTTCTCTAAAGAACAAATCCGCCATGTTTGAAGCATCATCGGTTTTCTGACAAGCTATAAAATGTGCCATCTTAGAGAATCAATCCACAACAACAAAAATAGAATCCCTCCCCTTCTTAGTCCTAGGCAACCCCAAAATAAAGTCCATAGAAATGTCAATCCAAGTTCTTTTAAAGAGTAGCACGCAAAAGTGTTCCCAAAGTTCTATTGACAACTTCAGTTTGTCCATCTTGTTGAGGATGACAAGTAGTAGAAAACAACAATTTTGTGCCAAGTTTAGCCCATAAATCTTCCAAAAGTAACACAAGAATTTAACATCGCGACCGGAAACAATAGTCCTAGGCATGCCATGCAACCTAACGACTTCTCTACAGAACAAATCCGCAATGTTTGAAGCATCATTGGTTTTATGATATGCTATAAAATGTGCCATCTTAGAGAATCTATCCACAACAACAAAAAAAGAATCCCTACCCTTTTTAGTCCTAGGCAACCCCAAAATAAAGTACATAGAAATGTCATTCCAAGTTCTTTTTAAGAATAGCACGCAAAAGTGTTCCCAAAGTTTTATTGACAACTTCAGTTTGTCCATCCGTTTGAGGATAACAAGTAGTAGAAAACAACAATTTTGTGCCAAGTTTAGCCTATAAAGTATTCCAAAAGTAAATCAAGAATTTAACATAGCGACCAGAAACAATAGTCTTAGGCATGCCATGCAACCTAACGACTTCTCTAAAGAACAAATCCGCAATGTTTGAAGCATCATTGGTTTTATGACAAGCTGTAAAATGTGCCATCTTAGAGAATCTATCCACAACAACAAAAATAGAATCCCTCGCCTTCTTAGTCGTAGGAAACCCCAAAATAAAGTCCATATAAATGTCAATCCAAGTTCTTTTTAAAAATAACACGCAAAAGTGTTCCCAAATTTCTATTGACAACTTCAGTTTGTCCATCCGTTTGAGGATGACAAGTAGTAGAAAACAACAATTTTGTGCCAAGTTTAGCCCATAAAGTCCTCCAAAAGTAACTCAAGAAATTAACATCGCGACCAAAAACAATAATCCTAGGCATGCCATGCAACCTAATGGCTTCTTTAAAGAACAAATCCGCAATGTTTGAAACATCATCGGTTTTATGACTAGCTATAAAATGTGCCATCTTAGAGAATCTATCCACAACAACAAAAATAAAATCCCTACCCTTCTTAGTCCTAGACAACCCCAAAATAAAGTCCATAGAAATGTCAATCCAAGTTCTTTTAAAGAATAGCACGCAAATGTGTTCCCAACGTTTATTGACAACTTCAATTTGTCCATCCGTTTGAGGATGACAAGTAGTAGAAAACAACAATTTTGTGCCAAGTTTAGCCCATAAAGTATTCCAAAAGTAACTCAAGAATTTAACATCGCGACCAAAAACAATAGTCCTAGGCATGCCATGCAACCTAACGACTTCTCTAAAGAACAAATCCGCAATGTTTGAAGCATCATCGGTTTTATGACAAGCTATAAAATGTGCCATCTTAGAGAATCTATCCACAACAACAAAAATAGAATCCCTACCCTTCTTAGTCCTAGGCAACCCCAAAATAAACTCCATAGAAATGTCAATCCAAGTTCTTTTTATGAATAGCACGCAAAGTGTTCCCAAAGTTCTATTGACAACTTCAGTCTGTCCATCCGTTTGAGGATGAAAAGTAGTAGAAAACAACAATTTTGTGCCAAGTTTGGCCCATAAAGTATTCCAAAAGTAACTCAAGAATTTAACATCGCGACCAGAAACAATAGTCCTAGGCATGCCATGCGACCTAACGACTTCTCTAAAGAACAAATCCGCAATGTTTGAAGCATCATCGGTTTTATGACAAGCTATAAAATGTGCCATATTAGAGAATCTATCCACAACAACAAAAATAGAATCCCTACCTGTAATAGCCGAGCCCGGTGTACGGTACGGTTTAAGTTTTTGTATGTTTATTGGGTTTTATGATTTAGATGATAGAGTTGTATTATGGGTTATAGTTTAGTTGGTATTATTGTTTGTGGCTTGGTTGATGAGTTAGTTGTTGGTGGTTGCGTTGTTTCAGTGTTTCGGATCGATTTTAGTTGCTTTGGTTTGTTTCTTGGCCGAAAGGATACCGCACCCGCACTCATTGTAGGGACTGCACCCGCGGTCTCATTTATTGGATTTTTGGAGTTTGGCCGTGGCATCACCGCACCCGCGGCAGTGCAAGGACCGCACCCGTGGTGAGACCGCACCCGCGGTATTTGCAGCACCGCACCCGCGGTCATCGTGCATGGATTTTATTTTTTGGTGGCCGAGAGCATAGCGCACCCGCGGTGCTTGTGGCAGCGCACCCGCGGTCATACATTATTGATGTAATGCCCGAGAATTTAATTACCGTAATCTGAAATGATTTGGATATGATTACTGTAAATTGAGATTAATCTGAAATGATATATAGAATTAATCGAGATGATTATAGACGGAACGGATCGGACTAGGACACATGATAAAGGTGTGAAATGTGTGTGCAAGAAGTGAGAGGGCGCACATGCGCGTGGAGGTGCGCGAGTCTTGCGCGAGATTGGCAGAACCTTTCGCGCACATGCGCGGATGAAGTCGCGCACATGCGCGGAGGTGGCCGAGGCATGCGCGCACATGCGCGGACGGACTGAGCGCATATGCGCGTAGCGTCCCGAGCCATGGGCGCATATGCGCGGAAAGCGTTGCGCATATGCGCGCGGCATGCAGATTCTCAAATTGCCACTTGGTCTATTGAAGGCAACGTGTATATATATATATATACATATGTATCTCAATTATTCAGAAAGGGAAAAGAAGAAGGAAACGAGGGAGCGCAAGTTTGATTTCTGATTTGGGTTGCGAGTGCTCTGGTTATCAGAATCTAAATCCGACTTCAGTACCGAGTTTCTATCGGCGTAGGCTACAACTGGACGTAAGTTTTGTTACGTTTAGACAAGATTTGAATTTATGATATTGTCAGAATTGAATATGATTCAGATATGATGTTTCTACTACAGTAGACATTGTATAATTGAAGTCAGATTAAAGAACAGATTGTTTTTGTAATTGTTATGATTTTTGGAGTTGATTTGACTGAGATTCAATATCAGATTGATGTTATCATTGAGATTATGAGTTATACCGGTATTGATTATGAGTTCCAGTATTATAGTGTGATGTTCAGAACTGACGGGTTTATTCAGACTGTATTGTTATGCCGTCGAAACATCAGTTGTTTTGGAGTAATCAGATTCAGATATGATTTCGATTATATTGGGATGTCTATGATATGAAATGAATTGTATCCTATTCAGATATTGATCAGATATGTACTGAGTTGAGTATTGATTAGAACAGATTGTATTTTTAGTTATTCATTGATACAGAGTATTCGATATTGTCATTTCAGATTCGGGATGGACAGAGTTGAATACAGGTCATCGTCTTCGTCAGACCGGGACGATAAAGGTATAATTCATGTGATATTCTTGAAGCATAACTCAAATTAGATTAATTTGAGTTTCCCAATAAAATCACATACTAGATTATTGTTTATATTGTTACCTGATTATGCTTTGATTATAGAATTGTATTCAAGCATGTAAAATAATTGTGATATTCAGTTATGAATATGATTATGCTTTGTTTACAGATTGTTATTCATTGCAGTTAAGATAGGAAAGTCTTGACAGTCATTGTCAGACTTCTAGACGTTCGGTGTATCGTACATAGGAGCAGACATTGTCCTATTGTAGCACCACGATACAGCCATGGCCGAAGTCTAGGAATAAGACGTACAGTTACCACGATCGGTTGAGTAGGTAACAGCCATTGACGTCTTATTCATTACGGGATCCCTAGAGTTATAGATCGAGTCAAGTCTAGACATGATTTGATTAGGACTTCATGCTTATATGGATGTGGCTCCTAGATCATGGAACCCATCGTTATTGCTTTCAGTTGTGCTAGCATGTTTTATGATTTAGATTGTTTATATGCATGTTTATCTGATTTGAGTTGCATGCTTAATCTCATAGATTATGAAATATATTGTGTTTACACATGATTGCATGTTTTATGAATTAGTTTGTTTATATACATGCTTACCATGTTTTATACTGGGATTTATTCTCACCGGAGTTATCCGGCTGTTGTCGTGTTTTGTATGTGTGCATGACAACAGGTGGGGCTGGATCAGGGTCGAGAAGATGACGAGAGAAGACGAGTTTAGCGTGGTGATTCCGGACTTACAGTAGATTGGATTTTACGACTAGAACTTTAGTAGTGAACCTTAGATTAGAAGGTGGTACATTATTGTATTTTAATACTGAATTTGTATTTTTATATACAGACATGTATAGTATTTAGAGTCCATTACCTTTCGCAGTTATAATTTAAAAAGAAAAATTTTTAGACCCTGTTTTATTTAATTGATAATTAAATCCCAAAAAGATGATTAGCGTCCAGGTCCCCACAACAGGTGGTATCAGAGCTGATAGTTCCTTTATACTTAGATTATCAGAGTGATAGATCCTTTAGATCGAGATAGTCATAGTTGATAGATCTTTTAGACTGAGATAGAAGAGAATGAGCGGGGTAGATTGAATTTTCTTTCCTTGCATGTGATTGCTAGCATGAGAATTATTTCAATGTTGATTTACATTGTGTATGCTAGCATGATTTATTGCTTTCCCTATTACATATTGTTTGTTATCTGAGTTGACTACAGCATGTAATTATCAAGCCTGGATCAGAACCGAGTCTGAATCAGAGGTATATGATTAGAGGAGGGCTGAGACAGATTGTATAGCGTATGTACTGATTTGTTTGATATTCGGATATACCGCCTCGGAGATTTCCAGAAAGGGGTAGTACTTCGTCAGAACAGATAGAAGCAGCAGAAACTCAGCTAGAAGAAAAGATGAAAGAATTTGAGTTATTACAGCCGCCGATTCTGAGTGGTACCGAGACATCTGAAGATTGTCAGAACTGGTTCGATGATATAGAAATCTTGTTCGATTTACTTGACTGCACAGATGAGCAGAGGGTTAAAATGGTGCCTTATCAGTTACGAGAAGCCGCCAGGAGTTGGTGGATTACCAGTACAAGAATGTGGGCACAGAGAGTTACAGTGATTTCGTGGGAAATATTCAGAACTGAATTTTATCGACGATTTTTCTCAGTCTCGTACCGAGAGGACAAGAAAGCAGAGTTTGAGAATTTGAGCCAAGGGCAGCTGAATATTGACCAATTTATTGCTAAATTCTCTACTCTACTGCATTTTGCTCCTCATTTAGCTGGGAATGATGAAGCTGTAGTGAATCAGTTCATCAGAGGGTTGAATTCGGAGGTAGTTGCATTTATGAATTTGCAACGAACTTATCATTTTGCTGATATCTTGAGTAGAGCAAAGAGAGCGGAGATGAGTCTGATTAGACAATTGACAAGGTTGTGCGTGAAGCCACTTCAGACACAGCAATCCCCTCTTCGATATGATCACGGCAGTACGAGTGGGAAGCAAGATTTGCTGAAAGCTCGAAAGAAGTCATTCAAGAAGTTGGGAAGTGGTTCCTCTAGCTCCAGTGGTTCTAGCCCGAGTTATACTAGAGTATATTGCAGTACTTGCGGAGGGAGACATCCCACCGAGCAATGCCAGGGAGTGACTGGTAGATGCAATATTTGTGGACAGCCGGGACACTTTGCTAAAGTCTGTCCCCAGAAGCGTTCCCGAAGATTGTAGGGAACATAGTTCAATTGCAAACACAGATCCAGAATTCATAACAGGTACTATTCTTTATGATTCTATTGCATATGTTGAAAGCGGACCGGTAACGGTGGCCGGAAACGCAACGGAAGCATAAATTTCGAAAAATAACATAGAAATTTCGGCCACCTTGGTTTTTCATGCAATATTTACAAAACAAAACAAAAACATGCATAGGATGTTTAAAATATTTTACCTATCAACCTCTTAAGGTTGATGTAATGGCACCAACTAAAGTATAAATACTTTAGCTCTTCTTGGTTGAAAGATCTACAAGCTTGCACCTCCAATCCTCCAAGAATTAGGCCCACCACAAGCTATGTAAACCCCCTCAAGTTTTGCACTAGAAAAACTTGAGGATTTATCAAAGGAAGTGAGTATTCTCCAAGAAATGAAGAACACAAGATGAGAGAAAAATGAGAGAAAAATCCTCTTGTGATTTCGGCCAAGTGATGGTGTTAGTGAGAGTGGGAGACTAGCCTAGGTATTGTGAAAAGTTGTCTCTCAAAAGTTGCATGCCTTTTTAATATTTTAATAAAAAGTAATCAAGGCTCTTCACCTCCCAAGCATGCAAACCCTAGCATGTCTCACATATATTATATGGTTTTTAACACATTAAAAACCATGGACTAAATTTTAATTATCTCAAACACATTTGAGATTAAATAAATACTACTTGAATTTATTCAAGTCCCACTAGTTAAATAATTATTTTAATTGAGCTCTACAAGGCTCAATATTATTTAATTAATTCAACAGTTGAATTAATTTAATTATTTAGACTCTACTAGGTCCACTAGTGTTTAATTCATTCAACACTTGAATTAATTTAATTTAGTCCTCAATAATGTTTGTGAAAATCACAATTTTCAACTACATTATTTACTTGGCCAAATTTTAATCTTAGGAACACTTCCATAAATTAAAATTTATATTTCTCTCATAGAAGTCATACTTCTATTTTTCTTTACGCTTATAAACACATTTATAAGCCGTTCAACACATTGAACTATTTTACTTCTCATCGGGATTTACAAAGCTAGTACTTGTGTGGCCCTCAATGGTTCATTGATACAACTAGCCGTGGGTTCACATCTCAATGTGATTCGGACTAAACATGTCCTTATACGAGCATACCCCAATTGCTCCATTCTTACTTATCAACTCTTTGATAGTAAGAACGTCAGAACTCAAGTCTGATAGTACCCAACCAATCACGTTAAACGCCTAGCAGCATCGCTTACGTGATTCCCTAGGTATCACATGATAGTGCCTGCAAGAACCATTCAATTATGGTTAGCGTACAGTACGGTCCCTTCAACTCATATATCCCGACCGATTCGACAACTATTGGTTTATCGAGAGTTGTCAATGAATCGATACTATGTGTCATGTTGTGGTTGCATCGATGGTGTAATCTATGAAACCCCTTTCATAATTACGACCATACTCTGATCAGAGATTTCAACCTATACATACATGCAAAACACATAGGATATCCATACCCGTAGGTAAGCGGTGAATCCCCGGCTACAATGCATCGACTCCTATATGTTTCGCCGTAACACCCAACCTTGCCACCTGATGACCCCATAAGAGTCGGTAAACAAGTCAAAGTGAAACGCTAGCATATAGAGTCTCAATGTTGTCCCGGGTCATAAGGACTAATGGTGTACAACCATAAACTAGGACTTTTCCACTCGATAAGTGAGAACCACTTGGAAAGTCCTTTATAGAGGGTTGTTCAGTGCACTCTACCAGGAGCACCTATCTGCATGCTCGGACATCACAATGTCCCCTACCAATGAAACATGGTACTCACATCGCAGATACTAGTCTCTAACTCGAGCGGCCTTTATCCTTCTTAGTGGCGGCTGAATCGACTAGGAACGGTTCAGAATATACAGTATTTCCAAATATGAGTTTCATGATACTCATCATATTAGCATCTCATATTCTTTCTACTATTTGTATATTCAAGGACTTTATCTATGCAACTAGCATGGGTATAAAGATAAAGATGCGCCAAATTAATAAATTGAAATATTATTAAAATAAAGATCGTTTATACAAAGAGTTTCATTGTGAACAGTCGGCCAACACTTGGCTCGACGTGCACCTACTCTAACAATCTCCCACTTGCACTAGAGCCAACTACCTATATACTTTAGACCCATTGACTCGCGATGCTTCTCGAACGATGGTCCTGGTAAAGGCTTAGTTAGTGGATCAGCAACATTATCTGCGGAGCCGACTTTGTCAATCACGACATCTCCTCTTTCCACGATCTCTCTGAGGATGTGGTACTTTCTCAATACATGTTTGGACTTCTGATGAGACCTTGGCTCCTTCGCCTGAGCTATGGCTCCCGTGTTGTCACACATCACCGGGATAGGAGCAACTCCATTAGGAATGACGCCCAACTCTTGGACGAAATTCCTAATCCAAACAGCCTCCTTTGCTGCACCCGATGCAGCAATGTATTCTGCCTCAGTGGTGGAATCCGCAGTACTGTCTTGCTTGGAACTCTTCCAAGAGACAGCACCACCATTGAGCATGAATATGAATCCGGAGGTTGACTTCGAGTCATCAACATCGCTTTGGAAGCTAGAGTCGGTATAGCCTTCCAATTTCAGTTCTCCACCCCCATAGACCAAAAACAACTTATTGGTCCTTCTCAAATACTTGAGGATGTCTTTCACAGCTTTCCAGTGTGGAAGACCAAGGTTGGATTGATATCTACTCACTACACTTAGTGCAAATGCCACGTCAGGACGTGTAGATATCATCCCATACATGATACTACCAATAGCCGAAGCATACGAAATTCGTGTCATCGCCGCTATCTCTGCATCAGTCTTGGGAGACATAGACTTGGATAGGGACACGCCATGACACATTGGTAGATGTCCTCTCTTGGACTCATCCATCGAGAACCGCTTCACGATGGTATCAATGTATGTGGACTGGGTGAGACCAAGCAATCTTCTTGATCTATCTCTATAGATCTGTATTCCCAATACAAAAGATGCTTCACCCAAGTCCTGCATTGAGAACTTACTTGCTAACCATATCTTTGTTGATTGCAACATTCCTACATCATTCCCAATGAGTAGAATGTCATCAACATAAAGAACAAGGAATGTCACAGCACTCCCACTGACCTTCTTATACACACAGGGTTCCTCAGGATTCTTAGTAAAACCAAACTCTTTGATTGTACTATCGAATCTGAGGTTCCAGCTCCTCGATGCCTGCTTAAGACCATAAATAGATCTTTGAAGTTTGCATACCATATGCTCACTTCCGATGGATGTAAACCCTTCAGGTTGAGACATGTAAATTTCTTCCTTAATATCCCCATTAAGGAAGGCTGTCTTTACATCCATCTGCCATATCTCATAGTCATACCATGCAGCTATGGCTAGCAATATCCTAATGGACTTGAACATCGCAACTGGAGAAAAGGTTTCCTCATAGTCAACACCTTGTCTTTGAGTATACCCTTTCGCTACCAATCGCGCTTTGAAGGTCAATACCTTCCCATCCGCCCCAAGTTTCCTCTTGTAAATCCATTTACACCCTATGGGAACAGTTCCCTCAGGTGGATCCACAAGATTCCACACTTGGTTCGAATGCATGGAATTCATCTCAGATTCCATTGCTTCAAGCCATTTGGATGAATCGGCATCCGATAACGCTTCCTTGAAGGTCCTTGGATCACATCCAAGATTAGGCTCATCATGGCCCTCTTCAAGAAGCAGACCATACCTCACAGGTGGTCTCGAGACTCTCTCGGTTCTTCTAGGAGCTTGTATCTCCTCACTTGGCTTCTCGGGTGTGGGTTCTACAACTGTGGGTGTCTCTCGAACCTTTTCGAGTTCTATCATCTCGCCTTTTCTATCCAATAGAAATTCCTTTTCCAAAAAGGTTGCGTTCCTAGAAACAAACACCTTTGTTTCTTGAGGATGATAGAAATAATATCCAATGGAATTCCTTGGATATCCCACAAAGTAGCATAAAATGGATCGACTATCCAATTTATCTCCCACTGTCTGCTTCACAAAAGCAGGACACCCCCATATTCTAAGATAAGAATACTTGGGAGGCTTACCCATCCATATCTCATATGGAGTCTTGTCAACTGCCTTTGTATGGACATTGTTCAACAACAGTGCCGCTGTTTCAAGCGCATATCCCCAAATGGATGGCGGCAACTCCGTGAACCCCATCATAGACCGAACCATGTCCATCAAAGTCCGGTTACGACGCTCCGAAACACCATTTAACTGCGGTGTAGCGGGCGGAGTCCACTGCGAGAGAATCCCATTCTCTCTAAGATACTCTTGGAACTCGGCACTCAAGTACTCACCACCTCGATCCGATCGAAGTGTCTTGATGCTTCGTCCCAATTGCTTCTCTACTTCACTTCTGAATTCTTTGAACCTTTCAAAGGCTTCAGACTTGTATTTCATCAAATACACATACCCATACCTCGAATGGTCATCGGTAAAGGTGATGAAGTAGGCATGTCCATGCTTAGTGGTGATGCTAAGCGGACCGCACACATCGGTATGGATCAAATCCAATAACCCTTTGGCTCGCTCCGCATGGCCCTTAAAGGGAATTTTGGTCATCTTTCCTTTCAGACAGGATTCACAAGTCGTGAGAGCATTAATATCGGACATATCAAACATGCCAACTCCCACTAACTTGTTCATCCTTCTTAGGGATATATGACCTAATCGAGCATGCCATAATTGTGCCGAATTAAGAGTATCTTGTTTGCGCTTATTTGTTGTTGTTATTGTTTGGACATTGTTAAGTGGAATATCTTTTAATTTTAAGGTGTAGAGATTGTTTTCAAGTTCACCGGTACCAACTAAACATTCATTCTTGTAAATATTGCAAACACCTTTGCCAAATAAACAAGAAAATCCATCGATATCAAGCATAGGAATGGAAATAATGTTTTTGATCAAGTCTGGTACAAATAAAACATCTCTTAAAACCAAATTAAAATCATTGTTCAAACATAAATAAACATCTCCCACAGCCTTGGCAGCAACCCTTGCTCCATTGCCCAACCTCAAGAAGGTCTCACCTTCCCTGAGCTTCCTACTTCTTCCCATCACCTGCAAATCATTACAGAGATGTGAGCCACAGCCGGTATCCAATACCCAAGAAGTAGAGTTAATGGAGATATTCACTTCAATGTAGAACATACCTTTGCCAGAACCCTTCTGCGCAAGATATTCCCTGCAGTTACGCCTCCAATGTCCAGGCTTCTTGCAGTGGTGACAGATGTCAACAGTCTTCTCAGCCTTGGCTGGCGCGGCTGCCACTACGGGACTCGGAGTCTGCCTCTTCAAGGGCTCGCTCTTCTTGGGGCGCTGGAAAGAACGCTTCTTTCCCTTCCCATGTGGACCGGTCTTCGTGCCAGATGAAGAGCCCACATAAAGAACCGACTTCTCCTTCTTGATGGTGGACTCAAAGGTTACAAGCATGTTCACCAACTCTTCAAGGCTGGGCTCGAGCTTGTTCATATTGAAGTTCACGACAAAAGGATCGAAAGAGCTAGGCAGTGACAACAGTAGCACATCCGTGGTCAACTCTGATGGCAAGATCAAATCCATGCCCACGAGCTTGTCCACGAGCCCAATCAACTTTAGGCCATGCTCATGGACCGAAGTCCCATCTCGCATGCGTAAAGTGATGAGCTCCTTTACTGTGGCATGCCTCAAAGGCCGAGTCTGCTCACCGAAGAGCTCCTTGAGGTGCAAATGAATGTCAGCAGCATTCTTTGCATCCTCGAATCGCCTTTGCAGCTCATCGTTCATCGAAGCCTGCATGTAACACTTGGCCTTCAAGTCATGGTCGCACCAATCCTTGTAGGTCTGCAGTTCCTCGGGACTGCAGTCAGTCGGAGCCTCATCAGGGGGCGACTCAGTCAGTGTGTATGCGATTCTCTCCGAGTTTAGGACGATCTTTAAATTTCTTAGCCAAGTGATATAGTTAGGTCCGGTTAGAACGTGTTTTTCGAGAATAACCGAAAACGGGTTGCGAATTGATGACATTGTCACAGATTTGTACTGAAAAGTAAAACAGATAAATGTTAATGACTATTTTAAAATATTTAATAAGATATAAAGTTTGGACTTTTACTTTATAAATTATCGCTCCCACTGTTTTGACATTTTCACTACCCTCTAGTGAAAACGGGAAACACTTTCCTCAGTAGGTACGTAAGGTCCAATTAGCGAATTGTGATCCCGAATAATATCGGCCATCACAACTCCTAAAAGGTAGTTTCCAATTGCATCGCCATGCAACCCTCTACGTATACTTTTGTCTCACGTTTGATTAGGACCCAATAATATGACGTCGTTCATCTTTACGTGTCAAGCCTAACCCATCGATATTGAACCTTAATGGACGGTCGCCATGAGTTCCCTCAATAATATGAGCCGAAATCATGGGAGTTCCACGTAGTTCACATCACCATGTCAATGGATGTCACAGCTTTCCGGCACCCAGGGCCCCCTCAATAATATGAGCCGAGCCCCGAGTACGGGTAGCGTTCATCATGCATCCATTGTCGATGGAAGACAAGGAAATTATAAACAAATTTATAATTCCCCTTTTCGGACTTGATATTAATTTTGAATCTTATTCAAAATGAGGGTTTTTAATTTTGAAAGGTCTCATCATTAATTTTATTTTAAAAGCTCGCCATGTTTGATCGTATGTTTGCCGGATTCATGCAACTTTGTTATTATAATAATAATAACGCACATACTCATTATTTTTAACATATCATGCATATATTATAAATAGAAAACAGTACAAGGATGATCAATTGCCCCAAAACTAATGGCCCGTGTGAGCCAAACACGGGCCTAGGTCCAATCCTAGGGTAAATGCAGGGATGCAATGCAACTAAATTATTACATTAGCATCCAATATTACATGTCTTCGATCTTCATAATCACCAAGGCCACCATCTTCCAATCTTGATCTTCCACTATTCTAATATTTACATTTAAATATCCATGGCACATAGGGATACATCTCATGGGGGTGGGAACGGGCCATAAACCAAGCCCACTTTAAATTGATAATTATTACAATCATTCAACACAAATATCCTAGCATACACCTAGCAAATTGGGCTTGGGCTTTTGATCATCCTTCATGCATAATATCACATATCATACACCATCAATTAATTATCACTATAATTAATTGATCCAATATTATATATCTTGATCCAATCACTAACCGCCACAATTATAAATTAAATCAACAAAGTATACAAACACCTTTGTCTACTTTCAAATTAATTTATTTATAATCGAATTTCTTGTAAATCACAATTTACTATAAATAATTAAAGTCCTACTTCAATTATTTATTTTATGAGAAAATATGTGCAACAATTGTAAATTTAAACTTAAGGGCCCAAAACTCATTTTTCACCAAAAATAGTTTGGCCCATTTAAATTTCACAAAATTATGTTGACCATCTAATGGCCCAACAACTCAAGGCCCATGACACTAAGATTGTCCAAAACACTTTTGGAAACCCTAGCCGTCATCGCCGTCGCCGGATTCCGGCAACAAAAAAATTTTTTTTTTTTATTTTAAAAACTGCATTTTCGGGCAGCCCCCTCGGGCTGCCCTTTGCTGCCCGAAAATTCCGGGCAGCTCGGGCAGCCCTCGGGCAGCAACATGCTGCCCGAAAATTTATTTTTTTTTGTTTTTGAAATAAAATTTTCGGCCCTTTGCAAATCTTGCACAAAAAATTCTCAAGCGGTTAGAAATCGATCTCAATACAATATTACGTAAATATAGCACAAAAACCGTAACCTTAGCTCGGATACCACTTGAAAGCGGACCGGTTACGGTGGCCGGAAACGCAACGGAAGCATAAATTTCGAAAAATAACATAGAAATTTCGGCCACCTTGGTTTTTCATGCAATATTTACAAAACAAAACAAAAACATGCATAGGATGTTTAAAAGATTTTACCTATCAACCTCTTAAGGTTGATGTAATGGCACCAACTAAAGTATAAATACTTTAGCTCTTCTTGGTTGAAAGATCTACAAGCTTCCACCTCCAATCCTCCAAGAATTAGGCCCACCACAAGCTATGTAAACCCCCTCAAGTTTTGCACTAGAAAAACTTGAGGATTTATCAAAGGAAGTGAGTATTCTCCAAGAAATGAAGAACACAAGATGAGAGAAAAATGAGAGAAAAATCCTCTTGTGATTTCGGCCAAGTGATGGTGTTAGTGAGAGTGGGAGACTAGCCTAGGTATTGTGAAAAGTTGTCTCTCAAAAGTTGCATGCCTTTTTAATATTTTAATAAAAAGTAATCAAGGCTCTTCACCTCCCAAGCATGCAAACCCTAGCATGTCTCACATATATTATATGGTTTTTAACACATTAAAAACCATGGACTAAATTTTAATTATCTCAAACACATTTGAGATTAAATAAATACTACTTGAATTTATTCAAGTCCCACTAGTTAAATAATTATTTTAATTGAGCTCTACAAGGCTCAATATTATTTAATTAATTCAACACTTGAATTAATTTAATTATTTAGACTCTACTAGGTCCACTAGTGTTTAATTAATTCAACACTTGAATTAATTTAATTTAGTCCTCAATAATGTTTGTGAAAATAACAATTTTCAACTACATTATTTACTTGGCCAAATTTTAATCTTAGGAACACTTCCATAAATTAAAATTTATATTTCTCTCATAGAAGTCATACTTCTATTTTTCTTTACGCTTATAAACACATTTATAAGCCGTTCAACACATTGAACTATTTTACTTCTCATCGGGATTTACAAAGCTAGTACTTGTGTGGCCCTCAATGGTTCATTGATACAACTAGCCGTGGGTTCACATCTCAATGTGATTCGGACTAAACATGTCCTTATACGAGCATACCCCAATTGCTCCATTCTTACTTATCAACTCTTTGATAGTAAGAACGTCAGAACTCAAGTCTGATAGTACCCAACCAATCACGTTAAACGCCTAGCAGCATCGCTTACGTGATTCCCTAGGTATCACATGATAGTGCCTGCAAGAACCATTCAATTATGGTTAGCGTACAGTACGGTCCCTTCAACTCATATATCCCGACCGATTCGACAACTATTGGTTTATCGAGAGTTGTCAATGAATCGATACTATGTGTCATGTTGTGGTTGCATCGATGGTGTAATCTATGAAACCCTTTCATAATTACCACCATACTCTGATCAGAGATTTCAACCCACACATACATGCAAAACACATAGGATATCCATACCCGTAGGTAAGCGGTGAATCCCCGGCTACAATGCATCGACTCCTATATGTTTCGCCGTAACACCCAACCTTGCCACCTGATGACCCCATAAGAGTCGGTAAACAAGTCAAAGTGAAACGCTAGCATATAGAGTCTCAATGTTGTCCCGGGTCATAAGGACTAATGGTGTACAACCATAAACTAGGACTTTTCCACTCGATAAGTGAGAACCACTTGGAAAGTCCTTTATAGAGGGTTGTTCAGTGCACTCTACCAGGAGCACCTATCTGCATGCTCGGACATCACAATGTCCCCTACCAATGAAACATGGTACTCACATCGCAGATACTAGTCTCTAACTCGAGCGGCCTTTATCCTTCTTAGTGGCGGCTGAATCGACTAGGAACGGTTTAGAATATACAGTATTCCAAATATGAGTTTCATGATACTCATCATATGAGCATCTCATATTCTTTCTACTATTTGTATATTCAAGGACTTTATCTATGCAACTAGCATGGGTATAAAGATAAAGATGCGCCAAATTAATAAATTGAAATATTATTAAAATAAATATCGTTTATACAAAGAGTTTCATTGTGAACAGTCGGCCAACACTTGGCTCGACGTGCACCTACTCTAACATATGTATTGATATATACTAATGCATAACAAACACACTCCATTCTCTCTTCCCACTCAGGTACACCTTTGGATCGGCTTCCCACTGAAAAATGGAATGGTCATCTTCGTACCACTCAGTCTATACCCTTCCCGGCTTCTACACCCTTATCCTCATCAAATCTCCTATAACGATCCATGTTCAACAACGTATCTCCTCCAACTCTACTACCTCGCCTATTCCATCAATATACATATCATAACATCTCTCTTCTTCACACCTTCGATATTTTTTTCGTTGAGGCTTAAACTCCTTCTCCCTCCTTCTATCCAATCCTCCTAACATCGTTTTAAATTGACGTCCGTCAATCATTATACCTGCAAGAAAGGTTAGTATAAAACAATAGAGAATAAAGTTTCCTCACCACAAATTCTCACTAGTCACTCCAATGAAAATTCACTCGCACTCGTCTTTTTCCCTCACCACAAAACCTCACAAATCACTCCAATGAAAATTCACTCCACTCAAATATTTTCACTCAAGTGAGAATTCTCAAGGGGGCGCTTAAGTCTCGTGGCTTCCACGTATCAACTTATGAGATAATCCTGTGACGTCTGAATTCGACTCACTTAGACCACACAAGAACAAGCAACTTTGAAAATTGACTAGAATGCGACTAACGATAAGGACAAAATTAACGTGAAATAAAGCGCAAATTCCAACAACAACCGATTCAATTTTTTTTTTCTCCTTATTTTTCGTTTTGTGAACAGTACGCTACAGTACCGTGAATAGTAACTCTGGCGAATGAACAGTAACTCCGGTGAACAGTACTCGCGATGAACAGTAAGCGCGAATTCCAGTGATGAATCGTATTCACGAATCCGACGATGAACAGTAAAAATCGGCGATGAATGGTAATCCCGGATATGAACAGTACTTCCGCCTTGTGAACAGTAATTTCGATATGATGAACAGTAACTTTTTATGAACAGTACTTCCGCCGCGATGAACAGTAATTCCGCCGCTTGAATAGTAATTCCGGGATGAACAGTGCCGGAGTTGAACAGTAACCTCGAATTTTTTTTTTTTTTTTTTTTTTGTAAATTCAACAAATCGCAGAAATCGCTACACGAAAACTCTATCCTACGAAGAGTGAATGGATACGCTACTTGAATCAAAAACCTTGAGCTCTGATACCAAATGACGTGAATCTTGATACGAATAAATAGCAAAAACGCATTAACAATCGCACCCTCTATTCAATTACGATAACAAGACTCGTGTGTTTTCCCGATCTTTGAAAACAAAGTAATGGATAGGTGTGAATTCACCTCTAAACTAGCAAGAGTTAGCAACAAATAAACACGAGTATAACAAAACTCGCCCTTGGCAACCCTCGTGATTACTCGATTGACAAACGCCACAAAAGATAAATCTTTTGATAAGTTTGATTTGATACAACGCAAAAGTTTATAACGAAACTTAAGCTTGTGTTGAGAGAATTCTCAATATCATAAAAGAGAATAAAATAATCAATTGTTCTCTTTACAATCAATAAAATTCGTCTATATATTGACTACAAATCAAAAAGATATGAAATCTAGTTACCAAAATAAATAAAACTCTTATTAGGAAAATAACTCTCCGTCAAACTAAAGGACACGGACCCCGTGTGGCCTCCGGGTAAGGGTCGTGTAGGCTCTGTAAAATTACTCTCCGGAAAACAATGGACACGGACCCCGTGCACAGGTCCGTGCTCGGGTCCGTGTGTAGCTCGGGGTTCTCTTCCTCAAATGTAATTGACACGGACCCCGTGTACTGGTCCGTGCTCGGGTCCGTGCAGCCTCGGTTCTTCAAAATAATGCTTGAATAATGTTTCCTTCGGCTTCCAACGTGCTCCCATGCATCACGAGCCCTTCTCCCTTGCTTATCAATAATTTGAACACCATGCCCGGCCAGATTCATATCAGTTTGAAGCACCATCGGTTTTATGACAAGCTATAAAATGTGCCAACTAAGAGAATCTATCAACAACAACAAAAATAGAATTCCTCCCCTTCTTAGTCCTAGGCAACCCCAAAATAAAGTCCATAGAAATGTCAATCAAAGTTCTTTTTAAGAATAGCACAAAAGTGTTCCCAAAGTTCTATTGACAAACTTCAGTTTGTCCATCCGTTTGAGGATGACAAGTAGTAGATAACAACAATTTTGTGCCAGGTTTAGCCCATAAAGTCTTCTAAAAGTAACTCAAGAATTTAACATCGCGACCAGAAACAATAGCTAGCATATGCCAGACCTAACGACTTCTCTAAAGAAAAAATCCGCAATGTTTGAAGCATCATCGGTTTTATGACAAGCTATAAAATGTGCCAACTAAGAGAATCTATCCACAACAACAAAAAAATAGTTCCTCCCCTTTTTAGTCCTAGGCAACCCCAAAATAAAGTCCATAGAAATGTCAATCCAAGTTCTTTTAAAGAGTAGCACGCAAAAGTGTTCCCAAAGTTCTATTGACAACTCAGTTTGTCCATCCGTTGAGGATGACAAGTAGTAGAAAACAACAATTTGTGGCCAACTTTAGCCATAAAGTATTACAAAAGTAACTCAAGAATTTAACACCGCGGACACGAAACAATGTCTTAGGCATGCCATGCAATCTAACGACTTCTCTAAAGTACAAACCGCAATGTTGAAGCATCATGGTTTTATGACAAGCTGTAAAATGTGCCATCTTAGAGAATCATCCACAACCACAAAAATAGAACCCTCGCCTTCTTAGTCCTAGGAAACCCCAAAATAAAGTCCATATAAATGTCAATCCAAGTTCTTTTTAAGAATAACACGCAAAAGTGTTCCCAAATTTCTATTGACAACTTCAGTTTGTCCATCCGTTTGAGGATGACAAGTAGTAGAAAAACAACAATTTGTTGCCAAGTTTAGCCCATAAAGTATTCCAAAAGTAACTCAAGAATTTAACATCGCGACCAGAAACAATAGTCCTAGGCATGCCAAAGCAACCTAGCGACTCTCTAAAGAACAAATCCGCCATGTTTGAAGCATCATCGGTTTCTGACAAGCTATAAAATGTGCCATCTTAGAGAATCAATCCACAAAAACAAAAATAGAATCCCTCCCCTTCTTAGTCCTAGGCAACCCCAAAATAAAGTCCATAGAAAGTTCAATCCAAGTTCTTTTAAAGAGTAGCACGCAAAAGTGTTCCCAAAGTTCTATTGACAACTTCAGTTGTCCATCTGTTGAGGATGACAAGTAGTAGAAAACAACAATTTTGTGCCAAGTTAGCCATAAATCTTCCAAAAGTAACACAAGAATTTAAACATCGCGACGGAAACAATAGTCCTAGGCATGCCATGCAACCTAAAGACTTCTCACAGAACAAATCCGCCATGTTTGAAGCATCATTGGTTTTATGTATGCTATAAAATGTGCCATCTTAGAGTATCCACACAACAAAAAAAGAAAATCCCTACCCTTTTTAGTCCTAGGCAACCCCAAAATAAAGTACATAGAAATGTCATTCCAAGTTCTTTTAAGAATAGCACGCAAAAGTGTTCCCAAAGTTTTATTGACAACTTCAGTTTGTCCATCCGTTTGAGGGATAACAAGTAGTAGAAAACAACAATTTTGTGCCAAGTTTAGCCTATAAAGTATTCCAAAAGTAAATCAAGAATTAACATAGCGACCAGAAACAATAGTCTTAGGCATGCCATGCAACCTAACGACTTCTCTAAAGAACAAATCCGCAATGTTTGAAGCATCATTGGTTTTATGACAAGCTGTAAAATGTGCCATCTTAGAGAATCTATCCACAACAACAAAAATAGAATCCCTCGCCTTCTTAGTCGTAGGAAACCCCAAAATAAAGGTCCATATAAATGTCAATCCAAGTTCTTTTTAAAAATAACACGCAAAAGTGTTCCCAAATTTCTATTGACAACTTCAGTTTGTCCATCCGTTTGAGGATGACAAGTAGTAGAAAACAACAATTTTGTGCCAAGTTTAGCCCATAAAGTCCTCCAAAAGTAACTCAAGAAATTAACATCGCGACCAAAAACAATAATCCTAGGCATGCCATGCAACCTAATGGCTTCTTTAAAGAACAAATCCGCAATGTTTGAAACATCATCGGTTTTATGACTAGCTATAAAATGTTGCCATCTTAGAGAATCTATCCACAACAACAAAAATAAAATCCCTACCCTTCTTAGTCCTAGACAACCCAAAATAAAGTCCATAGAAATGTCAATCCAAGTTCTTTTAAAGAATAGCACGCAAATGTGTTCCCAACGTTTATTGACAACTTCAATTTGTCCATCCGTTTGAGGATGACAAGTAGTAGAAAACAACAATTTTGTGCCAAGTTTAGCCCATAAAGTATTCCAAAAGTAACTCAAGAATTTAACATCGCGACCAAAAACAATAGTCCTAGGCATGCCATGCAACCTAACGACTTCTCTAAAGAACAAATCCGCAATGTTTGAAGCATCATCGGTTTTATGACAAGCTATAAAATGTGCCATCTTAGAGAATCTATCCACAACAACAAAAATAGAATCCCTACCCTTCTTAGTCCTAGGCAACCCCAAAATAAACTCCATAGAAATGTCAATCCAAGTTCTTTTTATGAATAGCACGCAAAGTGTTCCCAAAGTTCTATTGACAACTTCAGTCTGTCCATCCGTTTGAGGATGAAAAGTAGTAGAAAACAACAATTTTGTGCCAAGTTTGGCCCATAAAGTATTCCAAAAGTAACTCAAGAATTTAACATCGCGACCAGAAACAATAGTCCTAGGCATGCCATGCGACCTAACGACTTCTCTAAAGAACAAATCCGCAATGTTTGAAGCAATCATCGGTTTTATGACAAGCTATAAAATGTGCCATATTAGAGAATCTATCCACAACAACAAAAATAGAATCCCTACCTGTAATAGCCGAGCCCGGTGTACGGTACGGTTTAAGTTTTTGTATGTTTATTGGGTTTTATGATTTAGATGATAGAGTTGTATTATGGGTTATAGTTTAGTTGGTATTATTGTTTGTGGCTTGGTTGATGAGTTAGTTGTTGGTGGTTGCGTTGTTTCAGTGTTTCGGATCGATTTTAGTTGCTTTGGTTTGTTTCTTGGCCGAAAGGATACCGCACCCGCACTCATTGTAGGGACTGCACCCGCGGTCTCATTTATTGGATTTTTGGAGTTTGGCCGTGGCATCACCGCACCCGCGGCAGTGCAAGGACCGCACCCGTGGTGAGACCGCACCCCGGGTTATTTGCAGCACCGCCACCGCGTCATCGTGCATGGATTTTATTTTTTTTGGTGGCCGCTAGAGCCATAGCGCACCCGCGGTGCTGTGGCAGCGCACCCGCGGTCATACAATTATTGATGTAATGCCCGAGAATTTAATTACCGTAATCTGAAATGATTTGGATATGATTACTGTAATTGAGATTAAGCTGAAATGATATATAGAATTAATCGAGATGATTATAGACGGAACGGATCGGACTAGGACACATGATAAAGGTGTGAAATGTGTGTGCAAGAAGTGAGAGGGCGCACATTCGCGTGGAGGTGCGCGAGTCTTGCGCGAGATTGGCAGAACCTTTCGCGCACAGCGCGGATGAAGTCGCGCACATGCGCGGAGGTGGCCGAGGCATGCGCGCACATGCGCGGACGGACTGAGCGCATATGCGCGTAGCGTCCCGAGCCATGGGCGCATATGCGCGGAAAGCGTTGCGCATATGCGCGCGGCATGCAGATTCTCAAATTGCCACTTGGTCATATTGAAGGCAACGTGTATATATATATATACATATGTATCTCATTATTCAGAAAGGGAAAAGAAGAAGGAAACGAGGGAGCGCAAGTTTGATTTCTGATTTGGGTTGCGAGTGCTCTGGTTATCAGAATCTAAATCCGACTTCAGTACCGAGTTTCTATCGGCGTAGGCTACAACTGGACGTAAGTTTTGTTACGTTTAGACAAGATTTGAATTTATGATATTGTCAGAATTGATATGATTCAGATATGATGTTTCTACTACAGTAGACATTGTATAATTGAAGTCAGATTAAAGAACAGATTGTTTTGTAATTGTTATGATTTTTGGAGTTGATTTGACTGAGATTCAATATCAGATTGATGTTATCATTGAGATTATGAGTTATACCGGTATTGATTATGAGTTCCAGTATTATAGTGTGATGTTCAGAACTGACGGGTTTATTCAGACTGTATTGTTATGCCGTCGAAACATCAGTTGTTTTGGAGTAATCAGATTCAGATATGATTTCGATTATATTGGGATGTCTATGATATGAAATGAATTGTATCCTATTCAGATATTGATCAGATATGTACTGAGTTGAGTATTGATTAGAACAGATTGTATTTTTAGTTATTCATTGATACAGAGTATTCGATATTGTCATTTCAGATTCGGGATGGACAGAGTTGAATACAGGTCATCGTCTTCGTCAGACCGGGACGATAAAGGTATAATTCATGTGATATTCTTGAAGCATAACTCAATTAGATTAATTTGAGTTTCCCAATAAAATCACATACTAGATTATTGTTTATATTGTTACCTGATTATGCTTTGATTATAGAATTGTATTCAAGCATGTAAAATAATTGTGATATTCAGTTATGAATATGATTATGCTTTGTTTACAGATTGTTATTCATTGCAGTTAAGATAGGAAAGTCTTGACAGTCATTGTCAGACTTCTAGACGTTCGGTGTATCGTACATAGGAGCAGACATTGTCCTATTGTAGCACCACGATACAGCCATGGCCGAAGTCTAGGAATAAGACGTACAGTTACCACGATCGGTTGAGTAGGTAACAGCCATTGACGTCTTATTCATTACGGGATCCCTAGAGTTATAGATCGAGTCAAGTCTAGACATGATTTGATTAGGACTTCATGCTTATATGGATGTGGCTCCTAGATCATGGAACCCATCGTTATTGCTTTCAGTTGTGCTAGCATGTTTTATGATTTAGATTGTTTATATGCATGTTTATCTGATTTGAGTTGCATGCTTAATCTCATAGATTATGAAATATATTGTGTTTACACATGATTGCATGTTTTATGAATTAGTTTGTTTATATACATGCTTACCATGTTTTATACTGGGATTTATTCTCACCGGAGTTATCCGGCTGTTGTCGTGTTTGTATGTGTGCATGACAACAGGTGGGGCTGGATCAGGGTCGAGAAGATGACGAGAGAAGACGAGTTTAGCGTGGTGATTCCGGACTTACAGTAGATTGGATTTTACGACTAGAACTTTAGTAGTGAACCTTAGATTAGAAGGTGGTACATTATTGTATTTTAATACTGAATTTGTATTTTTATATACAGACATGTATAGTATTTAGAGTCCATTACCTTTCGCAGTTATAATTTAAAAAGAAAAATTTTAGACCCTGTTTTATTTAATTGATAATTAAATCCCAAAAAGATGATTAGCGTCCAGGTCCCCACAACAGGTGGTATCAGAGCTGATAGTTCCTTTATACTTAGATTATCAGAGTGATAGATCCTTTAGATCGAGATAGTCATAGTTGATAGATCTTTTAGACTGAGATAGAAGAGAATGAGCGGGGTAGATTGAATTTTCTTTCCTTGCATGTGATTGCTAGCATGAGAATTATTTCAATGTTGATTTACATTGTGTATGCTAGCATGATTTATTGCTTTCCCTATTACATATTGTTTGTTATCTGAGTTGACTACAGCATGTAATTATCAAGCCTGGATCAGAACCGAGTCTGAATCAGAGGTATATGATTAGAGGAGGGCTGAGACAGATTGTATAGCGTATGTACTGATTTGTTTGATATTCGGATATACCGCCTCGGAGATTTCCAGAAAGGGGTAGTACTTCGTCAGAACAGATAGAAGCAGCAGAAACTCAGCTAGAAGAAAAGATGAAAGAATTTGAGTTATTACAGCCGCCGATTCTGAGTGGTACCGAGACATCTGAAGATTGTCAGAACTGGTTCGATGATATAGAAATCTTGTTCGATTTACTTGACTGCACAGATGAGCAGAGGGTTAAAATGGTGCCTTATCAGTTACGAGAAGCCGCCAGGAGTTGGTGGATTACCAGTACAAGAATGTGGGCACAGAGAGTTACAGTGATTTCGTGGGAAATATTCAGAACTGAATTTTATCGACGATTTTTCTCAGTCTCGTACCGAGAGGACAAGAAAGCAGAGTTTGAGAATTTGAGCCAAGGGCAGCTGAATATTGACCAATTTATTGCTAAATTCTCTACTCTACTGCATTTTGCTCCTCATTTAGCTGGGAATGATGAAGCTGTAGTGAATCAGTTCATCAGAGGGTTGAATTCGGAGGTAGTTGCATTTATGAATTTGCAACGAACTTATCATTTTGCTGATATCTTGAGTAGAGCAAAGAGAGCGGAGATGAGTCTGATTAGACAATTGACAAGGTTGTGCGTGAAGCCACTTCAGACACAGCAATCCCCTCTTCGATATGATCACGGCAGTACGAGTGGGAAGCAAGATTTGCTGAAAGCTCGAAAGAAGTCATTCAAGAAGTTGGGAAGTGGTTCCTCTAGCTCCAGTGGTTCTAGCCCGAGTTATACTAGAGTATATTGCAGTACTTGCGGAGGGAGACATCCCACCGAGCAATGCCAGGGAGTGACTGGTAGATGCAATATTTGTGGACAGCCGGGACACTTTGCTAAAGTCTGTCCCCAGAAGCGTTCCCGAAGATTGTAGGGAACATAGTTCAATTGCAAACACAGATCCAGAATTCATAACAGGTACTATTCTTTATGATTCTATTGCATATGTTGAAAGCGGACCGGTAACGGTGGCCGGAAACGCAACGGAAGCATAAATTTCGAAAAATAACATAGAAATTTCGGCCACCTTGGTTTTTCATGCAATATTTACAAAACAAAACAAAAACATGCATAGGATGTTTAAAATATTTTACCTATCAACCTCTTAAGGTTGATGTAATGGCACCAACTAAAGTATAAATACTTTAGCTCTTCTTGGTTGAAAGATCTACAAGCTTGCACCTCCAATCCTCCAAGAATTAGGCCCACCACAAGCTATGTAAACCCCCTCAAGTTTTGCACTAGAAAAACTTGAGGATTTATCAAAGGAAGTGAGTATTCTCCAAGAAATGAAGAACACAAGATGAGAGAAAAATGAGAGAAAAATCCTCTTGTGATTTCGGCCAAGTGATGGTGTTAGTGAGAGTGGGAGACTAGCCTAGGTATTGTGAAAAGTTGTCTCTCAAAAGTTGCATGCCTTTTTAATATTTTAATAAAAAGTAATCAAGGCTCTTCACCTCCCAAGCATGCAAACCCTAGCATGTCTCACATATATTATATGGTTTTTAACACATTAAAAACCATGGACTAAATTTTAATTATCTCAAACACATTTGAGATTAAATAAATACTACTTGAATTTATTCAAGTCCCACTAGTTAAATAATTATTTTAATTGAGCTCTACAAGGCTCAATATTATTTAATTAATTCAACAGTTGAATTAATTTAATTATTTAGACTCTACTAGGTCCACTAGTGTTTAATTCATTCAACACTTGAATTAATTTAATTTAGTCCTCAATAATGTTTGTGAAAATCACAATTTTCAACTACATTATTTACTTGGCCAAATTTTAATCTTAGGAACACTTCCATAAATTAAAATTTATATTTCTCTCATAGAAGTCATACTTCTATTTTCTTTACGCTTATAAACACATTTATAAGCCGTTCAACACATTGAACTATTTTACTTCTCATCGGGATTTACAAAGCTAGTACTTGTGTGGCCCTCAATGGTTCATTGATACAACTAGCCGTGGGTTCACATCTCAATGTGATTCGGACTAAACATGTCCTTATACGAGCATACCCCAATTGCTCCATTCTTACTTATCAACTCTTTGATAGTAAGAACGTCAGAACTCAAGTCTGATAGTACCCAACCAATCACGTTAAACGCCTAGCAGCATCGCTTACGTGATTCCCTAGGTATCACATGATAGTGCCTGCAAGAACCATTCAATTATGGTTAGCGTACAGTACGGTCCCTTCAACTCATATATCCCGACCGATTCGACAACTATTGGTTTATCGAGAGTTGTCAATGAATCGATACTATGTGTCATGTTGTGGTTGCATCGATGGTGTAATCTATGAAACCCCTTTCATAATTACGACCATACTCTGATCAGAGATTTCAACCTATACATACATGCAAAACACATAGGATATCCATACCCGTAGGTAAGCGGTGAATCCCCGGCTACAATGCATCGACTCCTATATGTTTCGCCGTAACACCCAACCTTGCCACCCTGATGACCCCATAAGAGTCGGTAAACAAGTCAAAGTGAAACGCTAGCATATAGAGTCTCAATGTTGTCCCGGGTCATAAGGACTAATGGTGTACAACCATAAACTAGGACTTTTCCACTCGATAAGTGAGAACCACTTGGAAAGTCCTTTATAGAGGGTTGTTCAGTGCACTCTACCAGGAGCACCTATCTGCATGCTCGGACATCACAATGTCCCCTACCAATGAAACATGGTACTCACATCGCAGATACTAGTCTCTAACTCGAGCGGCCTTTATCCTTCTTAGTGGCGGCTGAATCGACTAGGAACGGTTCAGAATATACAGTATTTCCAAATATGAGTTTCATGATACTCATCATATTAGCATCTCATATTCTTTCTACTATTTGTATATTCAAGGACTTTATCTATGCAACTAGCATGGGTATAAAGATAAAGATGCGCCAAATTAATAAATTGAAATATTATTAAAATAAAGATCGTTTATACAAAGAGTTTCATTGTGAACAGTCGGCCAACACTTGGCTCGACGTGCACCTACTCTAACAATCTCCCACTTGCACTAGAGCCAACTACCTATATACTTTAGACCCATTGACTCGCGATGCTTCTCGAACGATGGTCCTGGTAAAGGCTTAGTTAGTGGATCAGCAACATTATCTGCGGAGCCGACTTTGTCAATCACGACATCTCCTCTTTCCACGATCTCTCTGAGGATGTGGTACTTTCTCAATACATGTTTGGACTTCTGATGAGACCTTGGCTCCTTCGCCTGAGCTATGGCTCCCGTGTTGTCACACATCACCGGGATAGGAGCAACTCCATTAGGAATGACGCCCAACTCTTGGACGAAATTCCTAATCCAAACAGCCTCCTTTGCTGCACCCGATGCAGCAATGTATTCTGCCTCAGTGGTGGAATCCGCAGTACTGTCTTGCTTGGAACTCTTCCAAGAGACAGCACCACCATTGAGCATGAATATGAATCCGGAGGTTGACTTCGAGTCATCAACATCGCTTTGGAAGCTAGAGTCGGTATAGCCTTCCAATTTCAGTTCTCCACCCCCATAGACCAAAAACAACTTATTGGTCCTTCTCAAATACTTGAGGATGTCTTTCACAGCTTTCCAGTGTGGAAGACCAAGGTTGGATTGATATCTACTCACTACACTTAGTGCAAATGCCACGTCAGGACGTGTAGATATCATCCCATACATGATACTACCAATAGCCGAAGCATACGAAATTCGTGTCATCGCCGCTATCTCTGCATCAGTCTTGGGAGACATAGACTTGGATAGGGACACGCCATGACACATTGGTAGATGTCCTCTCTTGGACTCATCCATCGAGAACCGCTTCACGATGGTATCAATGTATGTGGACTGGGTGAGACCAAGCAATCTTCTTGATCTATCTCTATAGATCTGTATTCCCAATACAAAAGATGCTTCACACCCAAGTCCTGCATTGAGAACTTACTTGCTAACCATATCTTTGTTGATTGCAACATTCCTACATCATTCCCAATGAGTAGAATGTCATCAACATAAAGAACAAGGAATGTCACAGCACTCCCACTGACCTTCTTATACACACAGGGTTCCTCAGGATTCTTAGTAAAACCAAACTCTTTGATTGTACTATCGAATCTGAGGTTCCAGCTCCTCGATGCCTGCTTAAGACCATAAATAGATCTTTGAAGTTTGCATACCATATGCTCACTTCCGATGGATGTAAACCCTTCAGGTTGAGACATGTAAATTTCTTCCTTAATATCCCCATTAAGGAAGGCTGTCTTTACATCCATCTGCCATATCTCATAGTCATACCATGCAGCTATGGCTAGCAATATCCTAATGGACTTGAACATCGCAACTGGAGAAAAGGTTTCCTCATAGTCAACACCTTGTCTTTGAGTATACCCTTTCGCTACCAATCGCGCTTTGAAGGTCAATACCTTCCCATCCGCCCCAAGTTTCCTCTTGTAAATCCATTTACACCCTATGGGAACAGTTCCCTCAGGTGGATCCACAAGATTCCACACTTGGTTCGAATGCATGGAATTCATCTCAGATTCCATTGCTTCAAGCCATTTGGATGAATCGGCATCCGATAACGCTTCCTTGAAGGTCCTTGGATCACATCCAAGATTAGGCTCATCATGGCCCTCTTCAAGAAGCAGACCATACCTCACAGGTGGTCTCGAGACTCTCTCGGTTCTTCTAGGAGCTTGTATCTCCTCACTTGGCTTCTCGGGTGTGGGTTCTACAACTGTGGGTGTCTCTCGAACCTTTTCGAGTTCTATCATCTCGCCTTTTCTATCCAATAGAAATTCCTTTTCCAAAAAGGTTGCGTTCCTAGAAACAAACACCTTTGTTTCTTGAGGATGATAGAAATAATATCCAATGGAATTCCTTGGATATCCCACAAAGTAGCATAAAATGGATCGACTATCCAATTTATCTCCCACTGTCTGCTTCACAAAAGCAGGACACCCCCATATTCTAAGATAAGAATACTTGGGAGGCTTACCCATCCATATCTCATATGGAGTCTTGTCAACTGCCTTTGTATGGACATTGTTCAACAACAGTGCCGCTGTTTCAAGCGCATATCCCCAAATGGATGGCGGCAACTCCGTGAACCCCATCATAGACCGAACCATGTCCATCAAAGTCCGGTTACGACGCTCCGAAACACCATTTAACTGCGGTGTAGCGGGCGGAGTCCACTGCGAGAGAATCCCATTCTCTCTAAGATACTCTTGGAACTCGGCACTCAAGTACTCACCACCTCGATCCGATCGAAGTGTCTTGATGCTTCGTCCCAATTGCTTCTCTACTTCACTTCTGAATTCTTTGAACCTTTCAAAGGCTTCAGACTTGTATTTCATCAAATACACATACCCATACCTCGAATGGTCATCGGTAAAGGTGATGAAGTAGGCATGTCCATGCTTAGTGGTGATGCTAAGCGGACCGCACACATCGGTATGGATCAAATCCAATAACCCTTTGGCTCGCTCCGCATGGCCCTTAAAGGGAATTTTGGTCATCTTTCCTTTCAGACAGGATTCACAAGTCGTGAGAGCATTAATATCGGACATATCAAACATGCCAACTCCCACTAACTTGTTCATCCTTCTTAGGGATATATGACCTAATCGAGCATGCCATAATTGTGCCGAATTAAGAGTATCTTGTTTGCGCTTATTTGTTGTTGTTATTGTTTGGACATTGTTAAGTGGAATATCTTTTAATTTTAAGGTGTAGAGATTTTTTTCAAGTTCACCGGTACCAACTAAACATTCATTCTTGTAAATATTGCAAACACCTTTGCCAAATAAACAAGAAAATCCATCGATATCAAGCATAGGAATGGAAATAATATTTTTTATCAAGTCTGGTACAAATAAAACATCTCTTAAAACCAAATTAAAATCATTGTTCAAACATAAATAAACATCTCCCACAGCCTTGGCAGCAACCCTTGCTCCATTGCCCAACCTCAAGAAGGTCTCACCTTCCCTGAGCTTCCTACTTCTTCCCATCACCTGCAAATCATTACAGAGATGTGAGCCACAGCCGGTATCCAATACCCAAGAAGTAGAGTTAATGGAGATATTCACTTCAATGTAGAACATACCTTTGCCAGAACCCTTCTGCGCAAGACATTCCCTGCAGTTACGCCTCCAATGTCCAGGCTTCTTGCAGTGGTGACAGATGTCAACAGTCTTCTCAGCCTTGGCTGGCGCGGCTGCCACTACGGGACTCGGAGTCTGCCTCTTCAAGGGCTCGCTCTTCTTGGGGCGCTGGAAAGAACGCTTCTTTCCCTTCCCATGTGGACCGGTCTTCGTGCCAGATGAAGAGCCCACATAAAGAACCGACTTCTCCTTCTTGATGGTGGACTCAAAGGTTACAAGCATGTTCACCAACTCTTCAAGGCTGGGCTCGAGCTTGTTCATATTGAAGTTCACGACAAAAGGATCGAAAGAGCTAGGCAGTGACAACAGTAGCACATCCGTGGTCAACTCTGATGGCAAGATCAAATCCATGCCCATGAGCTTGTCCACGAGCCCAATCAACTTTAGGCCATGCTCATGGACCGAAGTCCCATCTCGCATGCGTAAAGTGATGAGCTCCTTTACTGTGGCATGCCTCAAAGGCCGAGTCTGCTCACCGAAGAGCTCCTTGAGGTGCAAATGAATGTCAGCAGCATTCTTTGCATCCTCGAACGCCTTTGCAGCTCATCGTTCATCGAAGCCTGCATGTAACACTTGGCCTTCAAGTCATGGTCGCACCAATCCTTGTAGGTCTGCAGTTCCTCGGGACTGCAGTCAGTCGGAGCCTCATCAGGGGGCGACTCAGTCAGTGTGTATGCGATTCTCTCCGAGTTTAGGACGATCTTTAAATTTCTTAGCCAAGTGATATAGTTAGGTCCGGTTAGAACGTGTTTTTCGAGAATAACCGAAAACGGGTTGTGAATTGATGACATTGTCACAGATTTGTACTGAAAAGTAAAACAGATAAATGTTAATGACTATTTTAAAATATTTAATAACATATAAAGTTTGGACTTTTACTTTATAAATTATCACTCCCACTGTTTTGACATTTTCACTACCCTCTAGTGAAAACGGGAAACACTTTCCTCAGTAGGTACGTAAGGTCCAATTAGCGAATTGTGATCCCGAATAATATAGGCCATCACAACTCCTAAAAGGTAGTTTCCAATTGCATCGCCATGCAACCCTCTACGTATACTTTTGTCTCACGTTTGATTAGGACCCAATAATATGACGTCGTTCATCTTTACGTGTCAAGCCTAACCCATCGATATTGAACCTTAATGGACGGTCGCCATGAGTTCCCTCAATAATATGAGCCGAAATCATGGGAGTTCCACGTAGTTCACATCACCATGTCAATGGATGTCACAGCTTTCCGGCACCCAGGGCCCCCTCAATAATATGAGCCGAGCCCCGAGTACGGGTAGCGTTCATCATGCATCCATTGTCGATGGAAGACAAGGAAATTATACACAAATTTATAATTCCCCTTTTCGGACTTGGTATTAATTTTGAATCTTATTCAAAATGAGGGTTTTTAATTTTGAAAGGTCTCATCATTATTTTTATTTTAAAAGCTCGCCATGTTTGATCGTATGTTTGCCGGATTCATGCAACTTTGTTATTATAATAATAATAACGCACATACTCATTATTTGTAACATATCATGCATATATTATAAATAGAAAACAGTACAAGGATGATCAATTGCCCCAAAACTAATGGCCCGTGTGAGCCAAACACGGGCCTAGGTCCAATCCTAAGGTAAATGCAGGGATGCAATGCAACTAAATTATTACATTAGCATCCAATATTACATGTCTTCGATCTTTATAATCACCAAGGCCACCATCTTCCAATCTTGATCTTCCACTATTCTAATATTTACATTTAAATATCCATGGCACATAGGGATACATCTCATGGGGGTGGGAACGGGTCATAAACCAAGCCCACTTTAAATTGATAATTATTACAATCATTCAACACAAATATCCTAGCATACACCTAGCAAATTGGGCTTGGGCTTTTGATCATCCTTCATGCATAATATCACATATCATACACCATCAATTAATTATCACTATAATTAATTGATCCAATATTATATATCTTGATCCAATCACTAACCGCCACAATTATAAATTAAATCAACAAAGTATACAAACACCTTTGTCTACTTTCAAATTAATTTATTTATAATCGAATTTCTTGTAAATCACAATTTACTATAAATAATTAAAGTCCTACTTCAATTATTTATTTTATGAGAAAATATGTGCAACAATTGTAAATTTAAACTTAAGGGCCCAAAACTCATTTTTCACCAAAAATAGTTTGGCCCATTTAAATTTCACAAAATTATGTTGACCATCTAATGGCCCAACAACTCAAGGCCCATGACACTAAGATTGTCCAAAACACTTTTGGAAACCCTAGCCGTCATCGCCGTCGCCGGATTCCGGCAACAAAAAATTTTTTTTTTTTATTTTAAAAACTGCATTTTCGGGCAGCCCCCTCGGGCTGCCCTTTGCTGCCCGAAAATTCCGGGCAGCTCGGGCAGCCCTCGGGCAGCAACATGCTGCCCGAAAATTTATTTTTTTTTTGTTTTTGAAATAAAATTTTCGGCCCTTTGCAAATCTTGCACAAAAAATTCTCAAGCGGTTAGAAATCGATCTCAATACAATATTACGTAAATATAGCACAAAAACCGTAACCTTAGCTCGGATACCACTTGAAAGCGGACCGGTAACGGTGGCCGGAAACGCAACGGAAGCATAAATTTCGAAAAATAACATAGAAATTTCGGCCACCTTGGTTTTTCATGCAATATTTACAAAAAAAAACAAAAACATGCATAGGATGTTTAAAAGATTTTACCTATCAACCTCTTAAGGTTGATGTAATGGCACCAACTAAAGTATAAATACTTTAGCTCTTCTTGGTTGAAAGATCTACAAGCTTCCACCTCCAATCTCCAAGAATTAGGCCCACCACAAGCTATGTAAACCCCCTCAAGTTTTGCACTAGAAAAACTTGAGGATTTATCAAAGGAAGTGAGTATTCTCCAAGAAATGAAGAACACAAGATGAGAGAAAAATGAGAGAAAAATCCTCTTGTGATTTCGGCCAAGTGATGGTGTTAGTGAGAGTGGGAGACTAGCCTAGGTATTGTGAAAAGTTGTCTCTCAAAAGTTGCATGCCTTTTTAATATTTTAATAAAAAGTAATCAAGGCTCTTCACCTCCCAAGCATGCAAACCCTAGCATGTCTCACATATATTATATGGTTTTTAACACATTAAAAACCATGGACTAAATTTTAATTATCTCAAACACATTTGAGATTAAATAAATACTACTTGAATTTATTCAAGTCCCACTAGTTAAATAATTATTTTAATTGAGCTCTACAAGGCTCAATATTATTTAATTAATTCAACACTTGAATTAATTTAATTATTTAGACTCTACTAGGTCCACTAGTGTTTAATTAATTCAACACTTGAATTAATTTAATTTAGTCCTCAATAATGTTTGTGAAAATAACAATTTTCAACTACATTATTTACTTGGCCAAATTTTAATCTTAGGAACACTTCCATAAATTAAAATTTATATTTCTCTCATAGAAGTCATACTTCTATTTTTCTTTACGCTTATAAACACATTTATAAGCCGTTCAACACATTGAACTATTTTACTTCTCATCGGGATTTACAAAGCTAGTACTTGTGTGGCCCTCAATGGTTCATTGATACAACTAGCCGTGGGTTCACATCTCAATGTGATTCGGACTAAACATGTCCTTATACGAGCATACCCCAATTGCTCCATTCTTACTTATCAACTCTTTGATAGTAAGAACGTCAGAACTCAAGTCTGATAGTACCCAACCAATCACGTTAAACGCCTAGCAGCATCGCTTACATGATTCCCTAGGTATCACATGATAGTGCCTGCAAGAACCACTCAATTATGGTTAGCGTACAGTACGGTCCCTTCAACTCATATATCCCGACCGATTCGACAACTATTGGTTTATCGAGAGTTGTCAATGAATCGATACTATGTGTCATGTTGTGGTTGCATCGATGGTGTAATCTATGAAACCGCTTTCATAATTACCACCATACTCTGATCAGAGATTTCAACCCACACATACATGCAAAACACATAGGATATCCATACCCGTAGGTAAGCGGTGAATCCCCGGCTACAATGCATCGACTCCTATATGTTTCGCCGTAACACCCAACCTTGCCACCTGATGACCCCATAAGAGTCGGTAAACAAGTCAAAGTGAAACGCTAGTATATAGAGTCTCAATGTTGTCCCGGGTCATAAGGACTAATGGTGTACAACCATAAACTAGGACTTTTCCACTCGATAAGTGAGAACCACTTGGAAAGTCCTTTATAGAGGGTTGTTCAGTGCACTCTACCAGGAGCACCTATCTGCATGCTCGGACATCACAATGTCCCCTACCAATGAAACATGGTACTCACATCGCAGATACTAGTCTCTAACTCGAGCGGCCTTTATCCTTCTTAGTGGCGGCTGAATCGACTAGGAACGGTTTAGAATATACAGTATTCCAAATATGAGTTTCCTGATACTCATCATATGAGCATCTCATATTCTTTCTACTATTTGTATATTCAAGGACTTTATCTATGCAACTAGCATGGGTATAAAGATAAAGATGCGCCAAATTAATAAATTGAAATATTATTAAAATAAATATCGTTTATACAAAGAGTTTCATTGTGAACAGTCGGCCAACACTTGGCTCGACGTGCACCTACTCTAACATATGTATTGATATATACTAATGCATTTGTTAATAATATCTTTGACTGAGTTGTATGGAGATATGTTGTATCTGTTGGGTCTAGTGGTACTGTAGTATTGATTTCTAGCTTGTTGAGGAACTGTGGATATCAGAGATTTCTGTGACATATTATATACTACAGTAAGATAAGAATGAGATCGAGTTAGATTATAATGTACTTGTGTCTTATGATTCGACCGCATTATTGATGTTAATATGCTAAACAAGTACAGAACACCGGTATAAATTCAAGTCAGGAAAGTACAAGATTCAGACCAGATATGGCTGATAAGTAGAGATTTCACAATAAGGATTCTAGATTTAGAATTCCTTTGATATCTGTATTGTATCTGCCTCGATTAGTACAGAAAGGAGCAGATTGCATCCTTATGTATTCAGTAGACCCACTGAAATCGAGTTTAGTATTGACAGATGGTCAATATTATACAAGTTAGCTGATGTTTGCCTAGATCAGATTTCAGATTATGATTCTTGTATACAGAAATTGTTCGAGTATGAATCATAATTAAAACAGATTGTATCAGAATAGGTGATATCTGCAGTGTGTATACCGATTTATTTGCACGGTTGAGACAGGAATCAGCGACTGTAAACGACACAGGTAACAGATATATGAGAATTAGCAAAAATGTCAGAAAGTCAGAATTGCTAAGTTTTACAGATTTTCTTATTCTCTGATCTCCTTATTATGTTATATCTGCTTGCGTATTGTGCTTGCTCTAAATCAGTAATTGAGACATCTGATATTGGTTGAGAGCATAGTCTATTTGCAGATGAGATATGGCAGATGATTTAGGCGCTGTGAAGATTGATCAGTAGTCAGAATCATCAGGGTTACCGCAATCTTTGTTTTATGAGTACTAGATCTGTATCGGTTCTTTCTATTCTGAATCTGATGTAATATTCTTGTTATTGTGAATCAGTGTTTGATACAGATTAGTGTAAACAGTCAGACATGTGATCAGAATGTTCAGAATTTGTTTGTAATAATCAGAACAGAGCATCAGTCAGAATAACAGATATTTGATTTTGTGTTATATGGGACTGATTATGTTATGATATCAGAATGTTTCAGAATTGGTTACAGATTTTGATATTGATAGTCAGAGCCGAATACCAGGTAGGTATTTCTTCTTTATTTTATGTTATTAACTGAATTGTTTATACAGGATGGTTCGAATCTGAATTCACAGATAACGTCAGAACCGAACTGTTATGGATTCAGTTTTCATTCAGATAGTTGTGAATGTGCGTTATTCGAACAGATAGTGGTGATATAGACAGATCAGATTAGTTGTCACAGAATTTGTACAGAAATGTTGGCAGAAATTGTACTGACAAGTCTGAATTGCTAACAAAAGAAGACAAAAAGATAGAAATTAGAAGATTATTACAGATTTTGTATAGTTCTGAATAGAAATGGGAGTACATTTCTATGGCTTTCGTAATGAAATTACCGCCATTTTCTTTAGATTATGATATGATATGATTATGATTGACAGATTACTCAATCTATATCTATCAGTTTGTACCAGATTACGTACAAAAAGAACCAGATGACATAGATCAAGTCAAAGAAATAGTCAGATTGACGAGAATGTAAGAATTAGATGATATCAGATTGTGATGTTGAGAGTTGTACTGTGAAGAGTAATTAATAAGCTCTCTTGTGCAATTATTCACAGATTGACAGATAGTCAGAGTGTATTATTCGGATTTTGACAGATATTGGTAGAGCTTTGTACTAGATGTTAGTACTAGTTGTATTATCTATGTCATGTTTGGACTTGTTAATAATATCTTTGACTGAGTTGTATGGAGATATGTTGTATCTGTTGGGTCTAGTGGTACTGTAGTATTGATTTCCTAGCTTGTTGAGGAACTGTGGATATCAGAGATTTCTGTGACATATTATATACTACAGTAAGATAAGAATGAGATCGAGTTAGATTATAATGTACTTGTGTCTTATGATTCGACCGCATTATTGATGTTAATATGCTAAACAAGTACAGAACCGGTATAAATTCAAGTCAGGAAAGTACAAGATTCAGACCAGATATGGCTGATAAGTAGAGATTTCACAATAAGGATTCTAGATTTAGAATTCCTTTGATATCTGTATTGTATCTGACTCGATTAGTACAGAAAGGAGCAGATTGCATCCTTATGTATTCAGTAGACCCACTGAAATCGAGTTTAGTATTGACAGATTGGTCAATATTATACAAGTTAGCTGATGTTTGCCTAGATCAGATTTCAGAATTATGATTCTTGTATACAGAAATTGTTCGAGTATGAATCATAATTAAAACAGATTGTATTCAGAATAGGTGATATCTGCAGTGTGTATACCGATTTATTTGCACGGTTGAGACAGGAATCAGCGACTGTAAACGACACAGGTAACAGATATATGAGAATTAGCAAAAATGTCAGAAAGTCAGAATTGCTAAGTTTTACAGATTTTCTTATTCTCTGATCTCCTTATTATGTTATATCTGCTTGCGTATTGTGCTTGCTCTAAATCAGTAATTGAGACATCTGATATTGGTTGAGAGCATAGTCTATTTGCAGATGAGATATGGCAGATGATTTAGGCGCTGTGAAGATTGATCAGTAGTCAGAATCATCAGGGTTACCGCAATCTTTGTTTTATGAGTACTAGATCTGTATCGGTTCTTTCTATTCTGAATCTGATGTAATATTCTTGTTATTGTGAATCAGTGTTTGATACAGATTAGTGTAAACAGTCAGACATGTGATCAGAATGTTCAGAATTTGTTTGTAATAATCAGAACAGAGCATCAGTCAGAATAACAGATATTTGATTTTGTGTTATATGGGACTGATTATGTTATGATATCAGAATGTTTCAGAATTGGTTACAGATTTTGATATTGATAGTCAGAGCCGAATACCAGGTAGGTATTTCTTCTTTATTTTATGTTATTAACTGAATTGTTTATACAGGATGGTTCGAATCTGAATTCACAGATAACGTCAGAACCGAACTGTTATGGATTCAGTTTTCATTCAGATAGTTGTGAATGTGCGTTATTCGAACAGATAGTGGTGATATAGACAGATCAGATTAGTTGTCACAGAATTTGTACAGAAATGTTGGCAGAAATTGTACTGACAAGTCTGAATTGCTAACAAAAGAAGACAAAAAGATAGAAATTAGAAGATTATTACAGATTTTGTATAGTTCTGAATAGAAATGGGAGTACATTTCTATGGCTTTCGTAATGAAATTACCGCCATTTTCTTTAGATTATGATATGATATGATTATGATTGACAGATTACTCAATCTATATCTATCAGTTTGTACCAGATTACGTACAAACAGAACCAGATGACATAGATCAATGTCAAAGAAATAGTCAGATTGACGAGAATGTAAGAATTAGATGATATCAGATTGTGATTTTGATGGAGTTGTACTTGTGATAGAGTATATCATAAGCTCTCTTGTGCAAATTATTCACAGATTGACAGATAGTCAGAGTGTATTATTCGGATTTTGACAGATATTGGTAGAGCTTTAGTACTAGATGTTAGTACTAGTTGTTATTATCTATTGTCACTGTTTGAGGTACTGTATGACAATAGTTATCAAGATAGTTCAGAATAGATAGATTTAGGAAACCAATGTCAGATGATGACAATTGGTATTGGAAATCAAAGATAGAATACGTCTTTGATTGGAAGAAACAGATAGGATAACAATTACAGGTGGTATTGATTTGTTATGGATTACAGAGTAGCATATACAGATGTTGTATAGCCAGTGTTATCCGACCGAGTTACTTGGTGAATTCTGATTTCAGAGTAGAATCAGAGACTGATTAAAGAAAGATACCTCAGAATGATGTTAGTGCGACGAGTTTGGATGTTAAACTCTGTTACGCATTTCTTTTGTTAGACTTGAATTGATTGTTGGTGAGTTCGAGGACGAACTACGATCTAAGAGGGGGAGAAATGTAATGCCCGAGAATTTAATTACCGTAATCTGAAATGATTCGGATATGATTACTGTAAATTGAGATTAATCTGAAATGAATTATAGAATTAATCGAGATGATTATAGACGGAACGGATCGGACTAGGACACATGATAAAGGTGTGAAATGTGTGTGCAAGAAGTGAGAGGGCGCACATGCGCGTGGAGGTGCGCGAGTCTTGCGCGAGATTGGCAGAACCTTTCGCGCACATGCGCGGATGAAGTCGCGCACATGCGCGGAGGTGGCCGAGGCATGCGCGCACATGCGCGGACGGACGGCGCGCATATGCGCGTAGCGTCCCGAGCCATGGGCGCATATGCGCGGAAAGCGTTGCGCATATGCGCGCGGCATGCAGATTCTCAAATTGCCACTTGGTCTATTGAAGGCAACGTGTATATATATATATATACATATGTATCTCAATTATTCAGAAAGGGAAAAGAAGAAGGAAACGAGGGAGCGCAAGTTTGATTTCTGATTTGGGTTGCGAGTGCTCTGGTTATCAGAATCTAAATCCGACTTCAGTACCGAGTTCCTATCGGCGTAGGCTACAACTGGACGTAAGTTTTGTTACGTTTAGACAAGATTTGAATTTATGATATTGTTAGAATTGAATATGATTCAGATATGATGTTTCTGCTACAGTAGACATTGTATAATTGAAGTCAGATTAAAGAACAGATTGTTTCTGTAATTGTTATGATTTTTGGAGTTGATTTGACTGAGATTCAATATCAGATTGATGTTATCATTGAGATTATGAGTTATACCGGTATTGATTATGAGTTCCAGTATTATAGTGTGATGTTCAGAACTGACGGGGTTATTCAGACTGTATTGTTATGCCGTCGAAACATCAGTTGTTTTGGAGTAATCAGATTCAGATATGATTTCGATTATATTGGGATGTCTATGATATGTAATGAATTGTATCCTATTCATATATTGATCAGATATGTACTGAGTTGAGTATTGATTAGAACAGATTGTATTTTGAGTTATTCATTGATACAGAGTATTCGATATTGTCATTTCAGATTCGGGATGGACAGAGTTGAATACAGGTCATCGTCTTCGTCAGACCGGGACGATAAAGGTATAATTCATGTGATATTCGGGAAGCATAACTCAAATTAGATTAATTTGAGTTTCCCAATAAAATCACATACTAGATTATTGTTTATATTGTTACCTGATTATGCTTTGATTATAGAATTGTATTCAAGCATGTAAAATAATTGTGATATTCAGTTATGAATATGATTATGCTTTGTTTACAGATTGTTATTCATTGCAGTTAAGATAGGAAAGTTTTGACAGTCATTGTCAGACTTCTAGACGTTCGGTGTATCGTACATAGGAGCAGACATTGTCCTATTGTAGCACCACGATACAGCCATGGCCGAAGTCTAGGAATAAGACGTACAGTTACCACGATCGGTTGAGTAGGTAACAGCCATTGACGTCTTATTCATTACGGGATCCCTAGAGTTATAGATCGAGTCAAGTCTAGACATGATTTGATTAGGACTTCATGCTTATATGGATGTGGCTCCTAGATCATGGAACCCATCGTTATTGCTTTCAGTTGTGCTAGCATGTTTTATGATTTAGATTGTTTATATGCATGTTTATCTGATTTGAGTTGCATGCTTAATCTCATAGATTATGAAATATATTGTGTTTACACATGATTGCATGTTTTATGAATTAGTTTGTTTATATACATGCTTACCATGTTTTATACTGGGATTTATTCTCACCGGAGTTATCCGGCTGTTGTCGTGTTTTGTATGTGTGCATGACAACAGGTGGGGCTGGATCAGGGTCGAGAAGATGACGAGAGAAGACGAGTTTAGCGTGGTGATTCCGGACTTACAGTAGATTGGATTTTACTACTAGAACTTTAGTAGTGAACCTTAGATTAGAAGGTGGTACATTATTGTATTTTAATACTGAATTTGTATTTTTATATACAGACATGTATAGTATTTAGAGTCCATTACCTTTCGCAGTTATAATTTAAAAAGAAAAATTTTTAGACCCTGTTTTATCTTAATTGATAATTAAATCCCAAAAAGATGATTAAGAAGATGATTAGCGTCCGGGTCCCCACAATTGAGGTATGGGCGAAGCTTTAAGTTGCTTTTTGGTTGAGTTGACTTCACTTTTCACCTTACCTTTCCTCCATTTTCGAGATTTCTCTCTAGAAACAAGGGTTTCCTTCATTTCATTTCATTTCCTACCTTTGATTCTTGGATTTGTTTGGATTTCCGAGTTGAGATCGAGCTTCTTCGTGGTGAGAGGTAGCTAAGGTAAGTTTTTGGTTGAGTTCTATCATGGTGTTGGAAAAGAGATGCTATAGATTGATGTTGTTGTTGGTTTAATGGATTATTTGACTTGTATTTTTGGATACAGAGTTGATATTGGTGTTATTTATGGATTATTGTTGTAGGTGGTGTACCAAGAGTATAGTTGGAGGTGTTCTATTGGTTTGTAAGTGGAATTTCATCCCTTGTGCTCACATGATGTTATATGTATTGTATTTCAAAGGTTTCAAAGTGTTATTCCCTTCAATTGATCCATTGTTATGTATTGATTTCATTGATTATCTATTGGAGGCATTGTATGTCTCATTTATTAAAAAGGGAATACAAGAGAAAAGATATAGTTTCCAAAGTGATTGTTTAAATGCTATTGAGAATTCAAATGTTTTATTGGATTGATTGAATCATAGTCAGAGCATTGCATGCAATTAGTTGATCAACGCCCATAGGCTTATATCCCTCAGAGTTATCGGTTTATAATCGATTTGGGATACGAGCACCACAGTCAGAGATACTATTGATATCAATCCAACCAGAGAAAAGAGAATACCATCCTATTACTATGTTATTGCTACAGTTATTGCTACAGTATTCATGTTTCAGAGTTGATGGTATTTATGATTTCAAAGTCATGTTTTACAGAGTATACTATGTATCATTGCTATGTAGAGTTCCACTTGCTGAGTTTTTATACTCATTTCAGTTATTTTCATGAGATGCAGATAAGAGCGACGGACCAGGACGTTGACTGTGGTCAGGGGTCATATGCATACGAAGATTGGAAGGAAGATTATTTTGTTATCATTTTGGGACATGATCATAGAAATGATTGTTTTGTATTTTGTATATCATTTGAATGATCATGTATTTATTTTGTAAACATTTTTATGAAATGTATTTTGAAACTCCTTCCATTTAAAAGAAAATTTTAAATTCCGCTGTATTTTTATCGTTACGGGTCAGGGTGTCACATTTAGTGGTATCAGAGCACCGGTTCTTCGGACCAATGCATATGACTTCGTCTACTTTCAACTGTCCGGGTATGTTTTCTTTGCATCTATTTATTCATTGTTATCTATTGATTGGTGTCTTGTGAGCAATTGTAGAGTATGCCACCTAAGAGGAAAGCAGTAGAGGGTGAGGATAGTTCTTCCTCTAGAGTTGTCGATGAGTTCGGCAAGTTGCTTAAGGAGCAGGCTAAAGTTCATAGTGAGCAGATTCAGCAGCTGCTTCGATTGCAAGGGACAGGACAGGGTAGAGGCCAAGGTAGAGTTCCAGTAGCTCAGGCAGTTGGCACTGATGCCGTCTTTTCTGCTTTCAAGAGGATGGATCCACCGGAATTCGCAGGTAGCACTGATCCTTTAGTGGCTGTTGAGTGGGTCAAGGCGCTTGAAGCTATCTTCGATCATCTCCAGTACGAGGACAAAGACAGGATCAGTTGTGCAGTTTTCATGTTGGTTAAGGCTGCCCGCATTTGGTGGGAATGCGACGAAGGTTGGTGTGACTGTTTCGACACTGAAGTGGTCAGAGTTTACAGACTTGTTCTATGACAAGTATTTCCCCGACGCACTTCGAGCGAGGAAGGTTACGGAGTTCTTGGAGCTTCGACAGGGGAGCTTGGATGTCGGTGAGTAATATTCTGAAGTTTGAGGAGGGTTGCTTGTTTGCCCTGTATATTGCTTCCAATGACAAAGACAAAGGTGCTCATTTCATTCGAGGCCTTAGAGCGGAGATTCGAAGGGATATCAACATGTCCAAGGCTGTGACTTTCAAGGAGATTGTGTCCAAGGCATTGTTGGCCGAGCAGGATGAGAAGGACATCACCAGAGAGAGGCAGGAGAGGCACCAAGCTGTTGTTCAGAGAGGCCAGGGCTCGAATCAGAGGGGCAGGGATCGTTTCAAGGGCAAGGGCAAGATGGAGTCGAGTCCTAGACCACCGCCAGTTCCAGTTGATCCCGAGAAGCCATTGTGTCCAAAGTGTGGCAAGCATCATCGAGGAGAGTGCAGATTTGGCACTCATTCTTGCTATCGTTGTGGCACGGCAGGTCACGTTGCCAGAGATTGTCCACGAGGAGCTAGCCAAGGGAAGGTGCAGGGTCGTATCTTTACGATGACCAAGGAAGGTATTAATCATGATTCTTCATTGATCTCTAGTACTATTTTGATTTCGGGCAGAGTAGCTACGACTTTGATAGATACTGGTGCTACTCATTCTTTTATGTCTGAATTGTTTTTGAGATCTTTGGGTATAGTTCCTTCTGTTCTTCCCCTCCAGCTTAGTGTTGTTTTGCATTCGGGGGACGTGTTGTGCCCGACATCGATTGTGTTTGCGTGCCCTGTTCGTATTGAGGAGCGAGTTGTCTTCGCTGATTTGATTGTTATCCCTATGGTTGCCTTTGATGTTATTCTTGGCATGGATTGGCTTTCGACTTACCGTGCAGTTATCGATTGTGTTGCTAAGACGGTGACTTTTGCAGATGATGGCCAGGGAGGAGTTCTCACCAGCACAGGTACTTCGCTGGTCCTTCTTTTTATTTCTTGTCTTGAGGCTGAGAAGTTGATGTGTAGAGGTTGTGATGTGTTTCTGGCTTCTATTGTGGATGTGGATAGACTGATTAAGTTGAATATAGATGATCGATGTTGTGAGGGAGTTTGCTCATGTGTTTGAGGATGATGTTCCGGGTTTGCCGCCGGATAGGGATGTTGAGTTTTCGATCGATTTAGCTCCAGGTACGGTTCCTATTTCTAAGGCTCCGTACAGGATGGCCCCTACCGAGATGAAGGAGTTGAAGACGCAGTTGCAGGATCTATTAGACAAGGGTTTTATTCGTCCGAGTTCTTCGCCTTGGGGAGCCCCGGTTCTGTTTGTCAAGAAGAAGGATGGTTCTTTGCGACTGTGTATCGACTACAGGGAGCTTAACAAAGTGACTGTCAAGAATAAGTATCCGTTGCCACGGATAGATGATTTGTTTGATCAGCTCCATGGTGCTACTGTATTCTCGAAGATTGATCTTCGGTCTGGCTACTATCAGTTGAAGGTTAGGGAGTCTGATATCCCTAAGACAGCGTTCCGGACCAGGTACGGTCATTTTGAGTTTATGGTTATGTCTTTTGGTTTGACCAATGCTCCTTCAGTCTTTATGGATCTGATGAACCGTGTGTTCAAGCCTTATCTGGATAGCTTCGTCATTGTCTTCATCGACGACATCTTGATCTATTCCAAGACCAGAGAGCTTCATGCAAAGCATCTCAGAGTGGTTCTTCAGTTGTTGCGAGAGAGGAGGCTGTTTGCCAAGTTGAAGAAGTGTGAGTTTTGGTTGGATCAGATTTCTTTCCTAGGCCATGTCGTTTCGAAGGATGGCATTGCTGTTGATCCGTTGAAGATAGAGGCGATTCAGAATTGGCCTATTCCTACCACTGTCTCAGAGGTACGCAGTTTCCCTTGTTTGGCAGGTTATTATCGTCGTTTCATTTCAGATTTTTCCAAGATTGCCCTGCCATTGTCCAATCTGACGAGGAAGACTGTGAAGTTCGAGTGGTCCATTGATTGCCAGAGTGCATTTCAGGAGTTGAAGGATAGATTGACGACAGCTCCTGTTCTTTCATTGCCAGTGGTTCTGAGGATTTTGTTGTCTATACCGATGCGTCGAAGAGAGGCCTTGGTGCAGAGCTGATGCATCGAGGTAAGGTCATTGCCTATGCTTCTCGCCAGTTGAAAGACTATGAGAAGAATTATCCGACGCATGATTTGGAGCTAGCAGCTGTGGTTTTCGCCCTGAAGATTTGGAGACATTACTTGTATGGCGAAAAGTGTGAGATCTTCACAGACCACAAGAGTTTGAAGTATCTGTTTTCTCAGAAAGAGCTCAACATGCGGCAGAGGAGGTGGTTAGAGCATGTCAAAGATTACGATGTGACGATCAGTTACCACCCAGGGAAAGCGAATGTTGTGGCCGATGCATTGAGTCGCAAGTCGAGTTCTTCCTTGAGTTCTTTGATTCAGAGGCCGTTGTTGATGGACTTGCATCGAGAGGATATTTCTTTGGTAGTTCCGGGAACCATTGCTCGCCTTTCAGCGTTGGTTATTCGGGCTACATTGACGGACAGGATCCGTAGAGAGCAGTCGACTGATGTTCAGTTGACAGAGTTGAGAGCTAGAGCAGAGGAGAGAGGGAACTCAGAGATTGGTTCGAATGGTGATGGTTTGGTGACTTTCAGATGTCGTATTTGTGTTCCTGTTGGCGATGATATTCGGCGAGATATCTTGGCAGAGGCTCATACCGCGCCATATTCGATTCATCCAGGCAGCACGAAGATGTATCAGGATCTTCGTCGACTCTACTGGTGGCCAGGTATGAAGAAAGATATTGCTATGTTCATTTCTCAGTGCCTTACTTGTCAGCAGGTGAAGATTGAGCATCAGAGACCTGCTGGGACATTGTTGTCATTGCCGATTCCTCAGTGGAAGTGGGAGCATATTACGATGGATTTCGTGACTGGTCTTCCCAGGACGCAGAAGGGTTTTAACTCCATTTGGGTTATCGTTGATCGATTGACCAAGTCAGCGCACTTTCTTCCAGTCAAGACGACGTACTCCATGAATCAGTATGCTGAGGAGTATGTAGCAGAGATTGTTAGACTTCACGGTGTCCCTGTGTCGATTGTGTCTGATCGTGACCCCAGGTTTACTTCAGAGTTTTGGAAGAGTTTGCACAGAGCTATGGGTTCGCGGTTAGCGTTCAGTACAGCTTATCACCCTCAGAGCGACGGTCAGTCAGAGAGAGTCATTCAGATTCTAGAGGATATGCTCAGAGCTTGTACTATCGATTATCTAGGTAGCTGGGATTCTAAATTGCCTCTTGTGGAGTTCACGTACAACAACAGCTACCAAGCGACGATTGGGATGGCACCGTATGAGGCACTTTATGGCAGGAAGTGCAGATCGCCCTTGTTTTGGGATGAGGTTGGTGAGAGGAAGATGTTGGGACCAGAGTTGGTCCAACAGACTGCTGATGTGGTTGCTGTTATCCGTGAGAGGATGAAGACTGCTCAGTCTAGGCAGAAGAGCTATGCAGATGTTCGTCGTAGACCTTTGCAGTTTGAGGTTGGCGACCACGTGTTCCTTAAGATTGCACCTCTCAAGGGTGTGATGCGATTTGGCAAGAAGGGCAAGCTGAGTCCGAGGTTCATTGGCCCTTTTGAGATCTTGGACAGAGTTAATGACAGAGCCTACAGATTAGCCCTACCGCCAGATCTTGACAGAGTTCACAATGTTTTTCACGTATCGATGCTCAGGAAGTATATTGCGAATCCTTCCCATGTTCTTCACCACGAGCCATTGGACTTGACGCCGAATTTGACGTACCAAGAGATTCCGGTCCAGATTTTGGATCGCACAGTTAGAGTTTTGAGGAACAAAGAGATCGGCATCGTTAAAGTCCTTTGGAGGAACCATTTGATCGAGGAGGCTACGTGGAAACCAGAGGATGAGATGAGAGAGAAGTATCCTGAGTTGTTCGTGCAGTGACGTCAATTTCGCGGACGAAATTCCTCTAAGGAGGGGAGATTGTAATAGTCGAGCCCGGTGTACGGTACGGTTTAAGTTTTTGTATGTTTATTGGGTTTTATGATTTAGATGATAGAGTTGTATTATGGGTTATAGTTTAGTTGGTATTATTGTTTGTGGCTTGGTTGATGAGTTAGTTGTTGGTGGTTGCGTTGTTTCAGTGTTTCGGATCGATTTTAGTTGCTTTGGTTTGTTTCTTGGCCAAGAGGATACCGCACCCGCAATCATTGTAGGGACTGCACCCGCGGTCTCATTTATTGGATTTTTGGAGTTTGGCCGTGGCATCACCGCACCCGCGGCAGTGCAAGGACCGCACCCGCGGTGAGACCGCACCCGCGGTATTTGCAGCACCGCACCCGCGGTCATCGTGCATGGATTTTATTTTTTGGTGGCCGAGAGCATAGCGCACCCGCGGTGCTTGTGGCAGCGCACCCGCGGTCATGCATTATTGAGGTATGGGCGAAGCTTTAAGTTGCTTTTTGGTTGAGTTGACTTCAATTTTCACTTTACCTTTCCTCCATTTTCGAGATTTCTCTCTAGAAACAAGGGTTTCCTTCATTTCATTTCATTTCCTACCTTTGATTCTTGGATTTGTTTGGATTTCCGAGTTGAGATCGAGCTTCTTCGTGGTGAGAGGTAGCTAAGGTAAGTTTTTGGTTGAGTTCTATCATGGTGTTGGAAAAGAGATGCTATAGGTTGATGTTGTTGTTGGTTTAATGGATTATTTGACTTGTATTTTTGGATACAGAGTTGATATTGGTGTTATTTATGGATTATTGTTGTAGGTGGTGTACCAAGAGTATGGTTGGAGGTGTTCTATTGGTTTGTAAGTGGAATTTCATCCCTTGTGCTCACATGATGTTATATGTATTGTATTTCAAAGGTTTCAAAGTGTTATTCCCTTCAATTGATCCATTGTTATGTATTGATTTCATTGATTATCTATTGGAGGCATTGTATGTCTCATTTATTAAAAAGGGAATACAAGAGAAAAGATATAGTTTCCAAAGTGATTGTTTAAATGCTATTGAGAATTCAAATGTTTTATTGGATTGATTGAATCATAGTCAGAGCATTGCATGCAATTAGTTGATCAACGCCCATAGGCTTATATCCCTCAGAGTTATCGGTTTATAATCGATTTGGGATACGAGCACCACAGTCAGAGATACTATTGATATCAATCCAACCAGAGAAAAGAGAATACCATCCTATTACTATGTTATTGCTACAGTTATTGCTACAGTATTCATGTTTCAGAGTTGATGGTATTTATGATTTCAAAGTCATGTTTTACAGAGTATACTATGTATCATTGCTATGTAGAGTTCCACTTGCTGAGTTTTTATACTCATTTCAGTTATTTTCATGAGATGCAGATAAGAGCGACGGACCAGGACGTTGACTGTGGTCAGGGGTCATATGCATACGAAGATTGGAAGGAAGATTATTTTGTTATCATTTTGGGACATGATCATAGAAATGATTGTTTTGTATTTTGTATATCATTTGAATGATCATGTATTTATTTTGTAAACATTTTTATGAAATGTATTTTGAAACTCCTTCCATTTAAAAGAAAATTTTAAATTCCGCTGTATTTTTATCGTTACGGGTCAGGGTGTCACACTACCCTTCTTAGTCCTAGACAACCCCAAAATAAAGTCCATAGAAATGTCAATCCAAGTTCTTTTAAAGTATAGCACGCAAATGTGTTCCCAAAGTTTTATTGACAACATCAGTTTTTCCATCCGTTTGAGGATGACAAGTAGTAGAAAACAACAATTTTGTGCCAAGTTTAGCCCATAAAGTATTCCAAAAGTAACTCAAGAATTTAACACCGCGATCAGAAACAATTGTCTTAGTTATGCCATGCAATCTAACGACTTCTCTAAAGAACAAATCCGCATTGTTTGAAGCATCATCGGTTTTATGACAAGCTGTAAAATATGCCATCTTAGAGAATCTATTCCACAACAACAAAAATAGAATCCCTCGCCTTCTTAGTCCTAGGCAACCCCAAAATAAAGTCCATATAAATGTCAATCCGAGTTCTTTTTAAGAATAACACGCAAAAGTGTTCCCAAATTTCTATTGACAACTTCAGTTTGTCCATCCGTTTGAGGATGACAAGTAGTAGAAAACAACAATTTTGTGCCAAGTTTAGCCCATAAAGTATTCCAAAAGTAACTCAAGAATTTAACATCGCGACCAGAAACAATAGTCCAAGGCATGCCAAGCAACCTCGCGACTTCTCTAAAGAACAAATCCGCCATGTTTGAAGCATCATCGGTTTTATGACAAGCTATAAAATGTGTCATCTTAGAGAATCAATCCACAACAACAAAAATAGAATCCCTCCCCTTCTTAGTCCTAGGCAACCCCAAAATAAAGTCCATAGAAATGTCAATCCAAGTTCTTTTACAGAGTAGCACGCAAAAGTGTTCCCAAAGTTCTATTGACAACTTCAGTTTGTCCATCTTGTTGAGGATGACAAGTAGTAGAAAATAACAATTTTGTGCCAAGTTTAGCCCATAAAGTCTTCCAGAAGTAACTAAGAATTTAACATCGCGACCAGAAACAATAGTCGTAGGCATGCCATGCAACCTAACGACTTCTCTAAAGAACAAATCCGCAATGTTTGAAGCATCAACGGTTTTATGACAAGCTATAAAATGTGCCATCTTAGAGAATCTATCCACAACAACAAAAATAGAATCCCTCCCCTTCTTAGTCCTAGGAAACCCCAAAATAAAGTCCATAGAAATGTCAATCCAAGTTCTTTTTAAGAATAGCACGCAAAAGTGTTCCCAAAGTTCTATTGACAACTTCAGTTTGTCCATCCGTTTGAGGATGACAAGTAGTAGAAAACAACAATTTTGTGCCATGTTTAGCCCATAAAGTATTCAAAAGTAACTCAAGAATTTAACATCGCGACCAGAAACAATAGTCCTAGGCATGCCATGCAACCTAACGACTTCTCTAAAGAACAAATCTGCAATGTTTGAAGCATCATCGGTTTATGACAAGCTATAAAATGTGCCATCTTAGAGAATCTATCCACAACAACGAAAATAGAATCCCTCCCTTTCTTAGTCCTAGGCAACCCCAAAGTAAAGTCCATAGAAATGTCAATCCAAGTTCTTTTTAAGAATAACACGCAAATGTGTTCCCAAAGTTTTATTGACAACTTCAGTTTGTCCATCCGTTTGAGGATGACAAGTAGTAGAAAACAACAATTTTGTGCCAAGTTTAGCCCATAAAGTATTCCAAAAGTAACTCAAGAATTTAACACCGCGACTAGAAACGATTGTCATAGGCATGCCATGCAATCTAACGACTTCTCTAAAGAACAAATCCGCAATGTTTGAAGCATCATCGGTTTTATGACAAGCTGTAAAATGTGCTGTGGGGACCCGGACGCTGATCTTTCTTCTTAATCATCTTTGGGATTTAATTATCAATTACGATAAAACAGGGTCTAAAAATTTTTCGTTTTACAATAAAGTGCGGAAGGTAATGGCATCTACATAATATACATATCTGTACAGAACTACAATTCAGTATAAAGATACAACAATCTTTTAACTAATCTAAGGTTCAACTACTATAGTTCAGGTAATAAAACCAAATCTATCCAAATCCGGAATCACCACGCTAAACTCGTCTTCTCTCATCATCTTCTCGACCCCGATTTTGTCCCCCTGTTGTCATGCACACATACAAAACAAGACAACAGCCGGATAACTCCGGTGAGAATAAATCCCAGTATAAAACATGGTAAGCATGTATAGAAACAATCTAAATCATAAAACATGCTATCATAATCATATTCACAAGTAATAGATTTCATAATCTATGAAATCAACTCAAAATAAGCATGCAACTCAAATCAGATAAACATGCAATTTAAGGGGAAGCATATAAACATGCTATCGTAACTGAAAGCAATAAACATGGGTTTCATAGTCTATGAAACCACATCTATAAACGCATGCTGTTCTAGTCAAATAATGTCTAGACTCGACTCAACTATAACTCTAGGGATCCCGTTGTGAATAAGACGATCTATCACCTACTCTCCAATCGGGGTGACGGTACGTCTTATTCCTAGACTTCGGTCTGATCTGTATCCACATCTACCATAGGAGAATGATCTTCCCCTAAAGCTGTGATATCACCGAACGTCTAGAAGTCTCACTGATCTGTCAAGACTTTCCTATCTTAAATGCAATTAATATTAATCTTTAAACAAAGCATAATCATATCAAAACATAAATAATAGTCTAGTATGTGATTTTATTGGGAACTAAAATGGGATCTCAAATGAGTTATGTCTTCCCGAATATCACATGAATTATACCTTTGTCGTCCCGGTCTGACGATGACGAAGACCTGTATTCAAATCTGTCCATCTCGAATCTGAAATGAAAATATTGAATACGCTGTATCAGTGAATAACTCCATACACAATCTGTTCTGATCAATACTCAACTCAGTACATAATCTGATCAATATCTGAACAAGATACAATTCAATTCATGTCATCGATATCACAATACAATCTGAATCATATCTGAATTTGATTAATCTAAATCAACTGATGTTTCGACGGCATACTAATACAATCTGAATAACCACGTCAAACTGAACATCACAAATATAATACTGGAACTCGTAATCTGTGTAAACATAATTCCTACTCTGAATAATAACACAATTCTGATATAGAATCGCAGTCAATATCTTTCATAAATCATATTAATTGCATAACCAGTCTATTCTTAAATCTGACTTCAATTCTACAATGTCTACGGTAATATAGACGCCATATCTGAATCACATGCAATTCTAGCAACATCATATTTCCAAAACATTTCAAAACGTAACAAAACTTACGTCCTTTTGTAGCTCGTAGCTAAAGGAACTCAGAACTGCAGTCGGATTCAAATTCTGCTAAACGGTTCTTGCACAATCGAAATCTAAAGGCGTAAGAACTTTAGGGAGGATTTCTCGTGCCTTGTTGCTGAGTTTTCTGAAGAAATAACGTGTCAAGCCCTTATATATATACTGCATGCAACTCTGGAAACGTGGCCTTATTATTCAAGCAACACGCATGACCGCAGGTGCGGTCTGTGCAGCAGCGCGGGTGCGCTCATGCTTCGGCATGCTTATCATTTTCTGAAATTCAAGACCGCGGGTGCGCTCTGTTCTGTACCGCGGGTGGGGTGTTGGCACCGCGGGTGCGCTCTGGCTAGCACCGCGGGTGCGGTGATGCTTCGGAATTTCTTGCCAACTTACTGTCCATGCACCGCGGGTGCGGTGATGTCTAGCACCGCGGGTGCGGTGCTGCATTTTCCAGAATTTCTTATTTTTCCATCCTGGCAACACTTTATAATCTTGTCTTATCATTTCTTATAATTTCTGGGCATTACATTTCTCCCCCTCTTATATCTGAGTTCATCCCTGAACTCATAAGAAATCAATTCAGATATACGAGAAGAAATGTATACTAGAGTTTAAATCAAAACTCAAATCCCTGATCACCATCTGGAATACGAATTCATGAAGTATAACATCATAATACCTCTAAACTAACTCTGATAAACTCAATCTTGTCATATTGGTTATACAACATCTGTATAAACCAATCACCGTTCAATAAAACAATACTAACAGTCGTTGTTCCATCTGTTTATCCCAATCACAGTTCATAGTCCATCAATACTATTGACGGTTATCAATTCTGTTTATCCTGGTCAAGAATAAATTCAATCTTCCACTCCAAATATCAAACATCATCATCCCATGTTGGTTTATCAAATCTGTCATTTCTGAGCTATCTTCATCTTCCTTCGAATTTTCTTTAAAAGAAATCTGTAGTACTCATCGTATACTGTCTTGTCTATAACTATCTCCTTACATATCTGATAAGCTCATAGCTATTGTCACACAATGATAATAAATCATATTAATTAGTGCTAACATCCAGTACCAAAGCTGTATCAAAATCTTCCAATATCTGGATAACATATTCTAACTGCCTGTCAATCTGTGAAACGATCTAAGAAAGAGTTCATGATATATTCTGTCACGAATACAAACTCAAGCAAAATCACAATCTGACATAATCTACTATGGCATTCTGATCTTTCTGACCACTTTTCTGACATCGATCTGTGTCATTTGGTCATGTTTGTACGTTATCTGGTACAAACTGATAGATATAGATTGAACAATCTGTCAATCACAATTATATCATATCTCAATCTGAAGAAAATGGCGGTAATTTCATTACGAAAGCCATTGAAATGTACTCCCATTTCTATTTAGAACTATACAATTCTGTAATAAATCTTCTGATTTCTATCTTTCTGTCTTTTCTGTTAGTGATTCATACATTTCAGTACAATTTCTGCCCACATTTCGGTACAAATTCTGTCATAACTGATCTCATCTGTCTATATCACGACTATCTGTTCGAATCTCCTATATTCTCAGTCATCAACCTGAAAACAGAATCCACTACGGTGCATATCTGACCTTATCTGTGATTTCCAATTCGAAATATTTGATACCAACAAATCAGTTAATAACATAAAAGAAAGAAAATATACCTACCTGGTATTCGGCTCTGACTATCGATATCAAGCTTTGCTGTAAAATTCTGACACATCTGACATCACAAGATAATCAGTCTCATACAAAACACAAAATCACATATCTGTTACTCTGATAGATACCCTATTCTGGTTATTACAATCAAGTTCTGAACATTCTGATCACATTCTTGAATTACTATAATTCTTGAATTCAATTCTGATTCGGTTAAAACTGTATATACTCCCTCTAGTTTACACTAATCTGTAGCATATACGGATTCAAAACACAGTAATATCAAATCAGACACGGAATATCAATATCCTATACAGATCTAGTGAGTTCAGTGAACTCATAAAACCAGGATTTCTGATAAATGTCTTCATGTCATTCTGATCAACTGGTATATCTCATCTGCAATTAAAATATGCTCTCCAAAACAATATAAGGTGTCTCAAATACTGATTTAGAACAATAACAATACTCAGCAGATATAAAACAATAGTCGAATAAAATAATCTGCCAAATCAGACAAAATATATCTCTGACATTTCTGAACTTTCTGATCTTTTGATATCGGTTTCTTATCAATCCCTGATTGCAATCTCAACTGTAATAAAATCAATCGGTATACTAACTTCAGATATCACATACTCTGAATACAATCTGTTTCGGTAGGATTCTTATCTGAATAGTTTTTGTATACAATCATTACAGTTCTCAAAATTTTCAATACAATCTTCAGATATTTGATTTAATCAATCATATGCTGCAATTATATCAAAATCTCATAGATACAATGAGCATAAAATCATCAGAACATCTCTGAAGATACTGACACATGCCAAAGAGAAACACTAAATCAGATGTAACTCCTGGTTGGTACTCTTCTACTGATCTTTCAATTCATTCTGTATCATTCAGTACATTCAATATCATTCTGTACTGAATTCTAAAACAACACTCCATATCTGATCTGAATTCAATTCTGAAATCTATCTTTCTGATACAGAGCAATTCTAAAATCTTATCTAGGCAATATCAATCAATTCATATATCATTGGCAAATCTGCCAATGCTAGGCTCGATTTCAGTAAATCTACTGAATACATAAGGATATCATCTGTTCGTTTCTGTATTAATCGAGTCATAGACCACACAGATATCAAAGGAATTTGAAATCTAGAAACCTTACTGTGAAATCTCTACTCATCAGCCATATCTGGTCTGAATCTTATACTTTCCTGACTGGAATCTATAATAGTTCTGTACTTGTTTAGCATATTAAATCAATAATGCGTTCAAATCAGAAAACACAAGTACATCGTAATCTAACTCGATCTTATTCTCATCTTACTATAGTATACAAGATGTCACAGAAATCTCTGATATCAATCTTTCTTTCCCACAATTAAGAAATCAATACTACAGTACAAACAAACCCCACAGATACATCATATATCAATGCAATTCAGTCTAAGATAATCGTAGGTAATGCATTAGTATATATCAATACATATGCCATCTAATCATAAAGAATAGTACCTGTTGTGGATTCTGGGTCTGTTTCTCAATTAAACGCTGTTCCCTAAGATCTTCGGGACCATCTCTGGGGACAAACTTTAGCAAAATGCCCCAGCTGTTTACAGATATTGCATCTACCAAGAACTCCTTGGCATTGCTCTGAAGAATGTCTCCCTCCGCAAGTCCTACAATAGACATCAGTATGGCTTGGACTGGAACCACTTGAGCTAGAGGAACCACTTCCCAACTTCTTGAATGGCTTCTTACGAGATTTCAGCAAATCTTGCTTCCCACTCGTACTGCCGTGATCATATCGAAGAGGGGATTGCTGTGTCTGAGGTGGCTTCACACACAACCTTGTCAATTGTCTAATCAGACTCGCCTCAGCTCTCTTTGCTCTACTCAGGATATCAGCAAAATGGTAAGGTCGTTGCAAATTCATAAATGCAACTACCTCCGAATCCAGCCCTCTGATGAACTGATTCACTACAGCTTCATCATTTCCAGCTAAATGAGGAGCAAAGTGCAGTAGAGTAGAGAATTTAGCAATATATTGGTTAATATTCAGCTGCCCTTGGCTCAAATTATCAAACTCTAATTTCTTGTCCTCTCGGTACGAAGCTGAGAAAAATCTTCGATAGAATTCAGTTCTGAATATTTCCCACGAAATCACTGTACCTCTCTGTGCCCACATTCTTGTACTGGTAATCCACCAACTCCTGGCGGCTTCTCGTAACTGGTAAGGCACCATTTTAACCCTCTGTTCATCTGTACAATCAAGTAAATCAAACAAGATTTCTATATCATCAAACCAGTTCTGACAGTCTTCAGATGTCTCGGTACCACCCAGAGTCGGCGGCTGTAATAACTGAAATTCTTTCATCTTTTCTTCTAGCTGAATTTCTAATGCCTCTATCTGTTCAGACGAAGTACTACCTTTTTCTGAAATTCTTCGAGGCGGTATATCTGATAATCAAACAGATTAGTACATATTCTATGCAATCTGTCTCAGCCTTCCTCTGATCATATACCTCTGATCCAGACTCGGTTCTGATTCAGGCTTAGTAATTACATGCTGTAATCAACTCAGATAACAAACAACATGTAATAGGGAAAACAGTAAATCATGCTAGCACCCATCATGCAATTCAACATTGAAAGAAATCACATGCTAGCAATCACTTGCAAGGAAAGAAGACTCAATCTACCCCGCTCATTCTCTTCTATCTCAGTCTAAAAGATATATCAACTCTGACTATCTCAATCTAAAGGATCTATCGCTTTGATAATCTAAGTCTAAAGGAACTATCGGCTCTGATACCACCTGTTGCGGGGACCCGGACGCTGATCTTTCTTCTTAATCATCTTTGGGATTTAATTATCAATTATGATAAAACAGGGTCTAAAAATTTTTCGTTTTACAATAAAGTGCGGAAGGTAATGGCATCTACATAATATACATATCTGTACAGAACTACAATTCAGTATAAAGATACAACAATCTTTTAACTAATCTAAGGTTCAACTACTATAGTTCAAGTAATAAAACCAAATCTATCCAAGTCCGGAATCACCACGCTAAACTCGTCTTCTCTCATCATCTTCTCGACCCCGATTTTGTCCCCCTGTTGTCATGCACACATACAAAACAAGACAACAGCCGGATAACTCAGGTTAGAATAAATCCCAGTATAAAACATGGTAAGCATGTATAGAAACAATCTAAATCATAAAACATGCTATCATAATCATATTCACAAGTAATAGATTTCATAATCTATGAAATCAACTCAAAATAAGCATGCAACTCAAATCAGATAAACATGCGATTAAAGGGGAAGCATATAAACATGCTATCGTAACTGAAAGCAATAAACATGGGTTTCATAGTCTATGAAACCACATCTATAAACGCATGCTGTTCTAGTCAAATCATGTCTAGACTCGACTCAACTATAACTCTAGGGATCCCGTTGTGAATAAGACGATCTATCACCTACTCTCCAATCGGGGTGACGGTACGTCTTATTCCTAGAATTCGGTCTGATCTGTATCCACATCTACCATAGGAGAATGATCTTCCCCTAAAGCTGTGATATCACCGAACGTCTAGAAGTCTCACTGATCTGTCAAGACTTTCCTATCTTAAATGCAATGAATATTAATCTTTAAACAAAGCATAATCATATCAAAACATAAATAATAGTCTAGTATGTGATTTTATTGGGAACTAAAATGGGATCTCAAATGAGTTATGTCTTCCCGAATATCACATGAATTATACCTTTGTCGTCCCGGTCTGGCGATGACGAAGACCTGTATTCAAATCTGTCCATCTCGAATCTGAAATGACAATATTGAATACGCTGTATCAGTGAATAACTCCATACACAATCTGTTCTGATCAATACTCAACTCAGTACATAATCTGATCAATATCTGAACAAGATACAATTCAATTCATGTCATCGATATCACAATACAATCTGAATCATATCTGAATTTGATTAATCTAAATCAACTGATGTTTCGACGGCATACTAATACAATCTGAATAACCCCGTCAATCTGAACATCACAAATATAATACTGGAACTCGTAATCTGTGTCAACATAATTCCTACTCTGAATAATAACACAATTCTGATATAGAATCGCAGTCAATATCTTTCATAAATCATATTAATTGCATAACCAGTCTATTCTTAAATCTGACTTCAATTCTACAATGTCTACGGTAATATAGACGCCATATCTGAATCACATGCAATTCTAGCAATATCATATTTCCAAAACATTTCAAAACGTAACAAAACTTACGTCCTTTTGTAGCTCGTAGCTAAAGGAACTCAGAACTGCAGTCGGATTCAAATTCTGCTAAACGGTTCTTGCACAATCGAAATCTAAAGGCGTAAGAACTTTAGGGAGGATTTCTCGTGCCTTGTTGCTGAGTTTTCTGAAGAAATGACGTGTCAAGCCCTTATATATATATACTGCATGCAACTCTGGAAACGTGGCCTTATTATTCAAGCAACACGCATGACCGCGGGTGCGGTCTGTGCAGCAGCGCGGGTGCGCTCATGCTTCGGCATGCTTATCATTTTCTGAAATTCAAGACCGCGGGTGCGGTGTTGGCACCGCGGGTGCGCTCTGGCTAGCACCGCTGGTGCGGTGATGCTTCGGAATTTCTTGCCAACTTACTGTCCATGCACCGCGGGTGCGGTGATGTCTAGCACCGCGGGTGCTGTGCTGCATTTTCCAGAATTTCTTATTTTTCCATCCTGGCAACACTTTATAATCTTGTCTTATCATTTCTTATAATTTCTGGGCATTACATGTGCCATCTTAGAGAATCTATCCACAACAACAAAAATAGAATCCCTCGTCTTCTTAGTCCTAGGCAACCCCAAAATAAAGTCCATATAAATGTCAATCCAAGTACTTTTTAAGAATAACACGCAAAAGTGTTCCCAAATTTCTATTGACAACTTCAGTTTGTCCATCCGTTTGAGGATGACAAGTAGTAGAAAACAACAATTTTGTGCCAAGTTTAGCCCATAAAATATTCAAAAAGTAACTCAAGAATTTAACACGGGACCAGAAACAATAGTCCAAGGCATGCCAAGAACCTAGCGACTTCTCTAAAGAAAAAATCCGCCATGTTTGAAGCATTATCGATTTTATGACAAGCTATAAAATGTGCCATCTGTAACACCTCTAACTCTGATCTCTTAAAATAACAACGGAATTTAAAAATTTTACTCTTATAGGAAGGAATGATTTAAAAATTCTCTTGACATAAACACATTTTCAATATTTACAACCAAAAGTATATATATACATGATCAAATAAATGATGCAACAAAAGACAAAACGTCATTTTAATGATCATGCTAAAGTAATAGCAAAATACTCTTCTTCCTTCCCTCTCTTATGCATATGACATCGGCTCCAATCAACGTCCTGGTCCGTCGCTCTTATCTGCATCACATGAATAACTGAAATGAGTATAAACTCAGCAAGTGGAACTCTTACATAGCCATGTACATATCATACTCTGAAAACATGACTTTGAAAACATTAAATACCATCAACTCTGAAATATGAATATCATAGCATGAATAATAATAACGATGGTATTTTTCTTTTCTCTGGTATGGATTGACATCTATATAGTATCTTTGTCTCTTACCTATATCCCATCGATATAAATCGACAACTCTAAGGGATATAAGTCTATGGTCGTTGATCAACTAATTGCATGCAATCTCTGACAATGTATCTATCAATCCATAAAACATTTGAACTCTCTCTTGGGCATTTTATCAAACACTTTGCATACTCTTTCTCTTGTATTTCCTTTTTCACAATTGAGACATAAAATGCCTCCAATATATATAACAAGTGTATCAATACATAATCATGAATCAAATGAAGGGAATAACGCATTAAAACCATTGAAATACCATACATATATTATCATGTGAGCACAAGAATGAAATTCCAATTACAACCAACAAAAACCCTTGGTTGAATTCCTACAACAATAAACCATATATAATACCATCAATATCTCAAAAATAAAAAACCCATATCAATTAATCCATAAACCAACACCATCAACAAACCCATATCATCTCCAACACCAAAAACTAAGAATAAACTAGACCAAAAGCTTACCTTAGCTTCCTTGAACCCAAAACTATTTTGATCTCACTTCAATAATCCAACAAGAAGCTTGAATCTAAGAAAGGAAATGAAAGGAAAAGGAACCCTAGCTTCCTTGCTCTGCAGAAACCGAGAGAATGGGAAAGAAATGAGAGAAAAATGAACCAACTCATGTATTTAAGCACTTAAATCCAAAAACACGACTTTACTGTTCACAGACCGCGGGTGCGCTCCATAAAGGACTGCAGGTGCGCTCTTGCTACGGGAAAACAACGGAAAATCTGAAGCCTGAGACCGCGGGTGCGCTCCTGCTTCGGTCATGCCACCGCGTACTCTGCGCACAGCTTCTTCAAAAATCGCCTCCGAAACGCCTCTTCCCGTCATAATTTGGAAAAATGGTAAACTACAAAGTTGTAGCTCTATGGCTTTTCTTGAACCTCTCAAAATTTCAGATCATTTGGAGGTCTGAGTAAAACGTTATGCTAAATCTCCCAACTTGTGTCACTGGAGGAACGTCGAAACACAAGACACACTTCGGGGCACTTTTGGCTTACCTTCCACAATGATTTGTGTAACGACCCATTACAGGCCCAGTGGACCGCCCATACAGCCCACTGCCCCAATCGACCCAAGGCTATCCCGATCTTGTGACTTGGCCCGTAGGCCCAGTGGGCTTGCCCACCCTGTGGTGTCACTCACGGGCTTTCCATAGGCGTCGTATGGGTTACTCATAGAACTCTTAAGCCCATGAACTTAAGTATGTGCCTCCCCATGATCGAACCCAAGATCACATGGATATATAGATACTTGGCACAATCCTGGTACCAATTGAGCTAGTAGCTCAATTGGTACCAAGTCTCTTTGAACAATGTACTTAAGCCAGGAGGTCATGGGTTCGAGGATTGTGCCAAGTATCTATATATCCATGTGATCTTGGGTTCGATCCTGGGAAGGCACAAACTTAAGTTCATGGGCTTAAGAGTTCTATGAGTAACCCATACGACGCCTATGGAAAGCCCGTGAGTGACACCACAGGGTGGGCAAGCCCACTGGGCCTACGGGCCAAGTCACAAGATCGGGATAGCCTTGGGTCGATTGGGGCAGTGGGCCGTATGGGCGGTCCACTGGGCCTGTAATGGGTCGTTACAATTTGAACAAAACTCAAAATAAGAAAGTTACACCTCTATGTTTTATCTAACCACTCCAATTGGCCTCATACCAATTGGCTCAACATACGAATTATAATGAATTTAATGGTAATGACGCTACAATCAAACTACACAACATCTATCATCAACAATACTATAAATCATAAATCGCCATCCTTAACATAAAAACTATACTTAAACTTACCCAAATAGCCAATAATCATACGAAATCTAAAACCATACCGTTCACCAGGCTTGGCTATTACACTATCTTAGAGAATCTATCCACAACAACAAAAATAGAATCCCTCCCCTTCTTAGTCCTAGGCAACCCAAAAATAAAGTCCATAGAAATGTCAATCCAAGTTCTTTTAAAGAGTAGCACGCAAAAGTGTTCCCAAAGTTCTATTGACAACTTCAGTTTGTCCATCCGTTTGAGGATGACAAGTAGTAGAAAACAACAATTTTGTGCCAAGTTTAGCCCATAAAGTCTTCCAAAAGTAACTCAAGAATTTAACATCGCGACCAGAAACAATAGTCCTAGGCATGCCATGCAACCTAGCGACTTCTCTAAAGAACAAATCCGCAATGTTTGAAGCATCATCGGTTTTATGACAAGCTATAAAATGTGCCATCTTAGAGAATCTATCCACAACAACAAAAATAAAATCCCTCCCCTTCTTAGTCCTAGGCAACCCCAAAATAAAGTTCATAGAAATGTCAATCCAAGTTCTTTTTAAGAATAGCACGCAAAAGTGTTCCCAAAGTTCTATTGACAACTTCAGTTTGTCCATCCGTTTGAGGATGACAATAGTAGAAAACAACAATTTTGTGCCAAGTTTAGCCCTTAAAGTCTTCCAAAAGTAACTCAAAAATATAACATCGCGATCAGAAGCATGCCATGCAACCTAACGACTTCTCTAAAAAACAAATCCGCCATGTTTGAAGAATCATCGGTTTTATGAAAAGCAATAAAATATGCCAACTTAGAGAATCTATCCACAACAACAAAAATAGAATCCCTCCCCTTCTTAATCCTAGGAAACCCCAAAATATAGTCCATAGAAATGTCAATCCAAGTTCTTTTTAAGAATTACACGCAAATGTGTTCCCAAAGTTTTATTGACAACTTCAGTTTGTCCATCCGTTTGAGGATGACAAGTAGTAGAAAACAACAATTTTGTGCCAAGTTTAGCCCATAAAGTATTCCAAAAGTAACTCAAGAATTTAACACCGCGATCAAAAACAATTGTCCTATGCATGCCATGCAATCTAACGACTTTTCTAAAGAACAAATCCGCAATGCTTGAAGCATCATCGGTTTTATGACAAGCTATAAAATATGCCATCTTAAAGAATCTATCCAAAACAACAAAAATAGAATCCCTCGCCTTCTTAGTCCTAGACAACCCCAAAATAAAGTCCATATAAATGTCAATCCAAGTTCTTTTTAAGAATAACACGCAAAAGTGTTCCCAAAGTTCTATTGACAACTTCAGTTTGTCCATCCGTTTGAGGATGACAAGTAGTAGAAAACAACAATTTTGTGCCAAGTTTAGCACATAAAGTATTCCAAAAGTAACTCAAGAATTTAACACCGCGACCAGATACAATTGTCCTAGGCATGCCATGCAAGCTAACGACTTCTCTAAAGAACAAATCCGCAATGCTTGAAGCATCATCGGTTTTATGACAAGCTATAAAATGTGCCATCTTAGAGAATCTATCCACAACAACAAAAATAGAATCCTATCCATCTTAGTCCTAGGCAACCCCTAAATAAAGTCCATATAAATGTCAATCCAAGTTCTTTTTAAGAATAACACGCAAAAGTGTTCCCAAAGTTCTATTGACAACTTCAGTGTATCCATCCGTTTGAGGATGACAAGTAGTAGAAAACAACAATATTGTGCCAAGTTTAGCCCATAAAGTATTCCAAAAGTAACTCAAGAATTTAACATCGCGACCAGAAACAATAGTCCTAGGCATGCCATGCAACCTAACGACTTCTCTAAAGAACAAATCCGCAATGTTCGAAGCATCATCGGCTTATGACAAGCTATAAATTGTGCCATCTTAGAGAATCCATCCACAACAACAAAAATAGAATCCCTACCCTTCTTAGTCCTAGGCAACCCCAAAATAAACTCTATAGAAATGTCAATCCAAGTTCTTTTTATGAATAGCACGCAAAAGTGTTCCCAAAGTTTTATTGACAACTTCAGTTTGTCCATCCGTTTGAGGAAGTCAAGTAGTAGAAAACAACAATTTTGTGCCAAGTTTAGCCCATAAAGTATTCCAAAAGTAACTCAAGATTTTAACATCGCGACCAGAAACAATAGTCCTAGGCATGCCATGCAACCTAACGACTTCTCTAAAGAACAAATCCGCCATGTTTGAAGCATCATCGATTTTATGGCAAGCTATATAATGTGCCAACTAATAGAATCTATCCACAACAACAAAAATAGAATCCCCCCCTTCTTAGACCTAGGCAACCCCAAAATAAAGTCCATAGAAATGTCAATCCAAGTTCTTTTTAAGAATAGCACGCAAAAGTGTTCCCAAAGTTCTATTGACAACTTCAGTTTGTCCATCCGTTTGAGGATGACAAGTAGTAGAAAATAACAATTTTGTGCCAAGTTTAGCCCATAAAGTCCTCCAAAAGTAACTCAAGAATTTAACATCGCGACCTGAAACAATAGTCCTAGGCATGCCATGCAACCTAACGACTTTTCTAAAGAACAAATCCGCAATGTTGGAAGCATCATCGGTTTTATGACAATCTATAAAATGTGCCATCTT